>NC_083113.1:19984831-20222331 GCF_949774975.1 Lagenorhynchus albirostris | reverse complement strand
GTAACTGAACATCCAGAGGTATTGGGCTTGATGCATGCTCTAGCAGTGACTCAACAGTCCCATCAGGAATCTGGGGAGGGGGAAGGGGAAGCTGGGACGAAGTGAGAGAGTGGCATGACATACATACACTACCAAACGTAAAATAGAGAGCTAGTGGGAAGCAGCCGCATAGCACAGGGAGATCAGCTCAGTGCTTTGTGACAACCTAGAGGGGTGGGATAGGGAGGGTGGGAGGGAGGGAGACGCAAGAGGGAGGAGATATGGGGATATATGTATATGTATAACTGATTCACTTTGTTATAAAGCAGAAACTAACACACCATTGTAAAGCAATTATACTCCAATAAAGATGTTAAAAAAAATGACAAGAAATAACAAAACAAAACAAAAAAAGAATCTGGGTCTATCCCTCTCTCTTCCTTCCTTCCTCCCTCCCTCCCCCCCCCTCTTTCCTTCCTTCTTTCTTTCTTTTTCTTTATTTCTTTCTTCCTTTTTCTTTTTTCTTTCTTCCTTCCTTCCCTTCCTCTTTCCTCCCTTTCTCTCTCTTTCCTTCCTCCATCCCACCCTCCTTCCTTCCCTTCCTTGCTTCCTTCCTCCCTCCCTCCCTCCCTCTCTCTCTTTCTCTCTCTCTCTTTCTTTCTCTCTCTCTCCCTTTCTTTCTTTCTCTCTCTCTCTTTCTTTCTCTCTCTCTTTCTTTTTCTTTCTCTCTCTCTCTCTCTCTCTCTCTCTCTCTTTCTTTCTTTCTCTTTTTCTCTCTTTCTCTCTTTCTTTCATCAGCTTTGGCTTTCTCCTCTGGCTGGCTGTTCTCATGATTGCTGGCTGGTGGGCCATAACAGTTGGGGTTCCTTGCTTTCTTTTATTCTCTTTGGTGTGAATGGGAGTAGCTCTCTCTCCAACCACAGGCTGTAAGATTGTTCCTTCTTTCTGACTGGACACACCCAGGTCACCAGCCACTCTTGGACCAATAACAGACCCTAGGAGAATGGAGTATGCTGACTGGCTTAGAGGATCAGACCCCTTCCTGGGTCTGGGATCAATAATGGAAAACAGGTAGGACAATAACCAAACAGAACTGGGGCTCTGTGGGAAAGGTGGAAGGAGAGGAAAAGTATTGGGGAGGAGACCAATGGTGTCATTTCTCAGATCTTTTAGCTTATCAAAAGAAGTAAGAAATCTGGATTTTAGATGAAATCTTCCAATTTCAAATAAAGACAACTAATTTAATTTTTTTTCTAAAACTTCCATGATGGTCAATAATGTGTGACCCAACAAAGCATAATTAGGCAAGATCTGAAGGTAGCCCTTGGGTCTCCAGGTTGGGGTTCCTAGGGCGGTAGAATGAAGGACATGATGAGTGGATGGAATCCATTAGAGAAGGACGATCAGGATGGTCAAGAACTCTGGAATGAGAGACTCGTGGTATCTTTTTTCTTCATTCTTGTGACTGCCTGGGAATAACACATGGAGTAGATTTCAGTGGGCCCCCAAAAGCACCTTAGAGACCGTTAAAAGGTCAAGAGATTTCTTAAGAACTTAACTTACTACCTGAGAGTAACTTGGGTGCTATGAAAAATCAAGATTAATGTTCATTGGAAATTAAATCCTGCCTTTTCCCACTTGGGAAAATTCTAAATGATAGCAGAAGCATGGATCAGCTGAGAAAGCTATAGGTTTTCTGTTCCAAAAATGCTTTTGTTGCTAATTAAAATTAGTCTAATTTTGAAATGATCACATCATTAAAGAGTATTTCAACTGATATTGATTTAATGATACCGACAAATATCTGAGAATAAAGAGGCTGGTGATTTAGCATTATAAGGTGCTCTGATTAAACCTAGACCTGTGAAATTGATGACATGAGCTCCTGATACTTCTTCATTTGTTTTTTTTCCCCCAGCATGAAATAATTATGAATAGCTCACTTCATGCAATCCACGTTTATTTTCTTTTTTACAGGGATGGAGGATGGCTGGATAAAGTCCTAGTTCTTTGCTTGTCTAAGGTATTGCTCTAGCAATATCTTAATTAAGTCTAGAGTCAAGATGAAATATCTGTCCAAAGTATGTTTCTAATCCTTTCAAACTTGCAGTTTTGATGTGTGATCCTGGGCCAAGTCTTTTTTTTTTTTTAACATCTTCATTGGAGTATAATTGCTTTACAATGGTGTGTTAGTTTCTGCCGTATAACAAAGTGAATCAGCTATACATATACATATATCCCCATATCTCCTCCCTCTGTGTCTCCCTCCCACCCTCCCTATCCCACCCCTCTAGGTGGTCACAAAGCACGGAGCTGATCTCCCTGTGCTATGCGGCTGCTTCCCACTAGCTATCTATTTTACATTTGGTACTGGGCCAAGTCTTTAGAATGGTGTCTATTATGTCAATAAATCTTCTGAGACGTGTCAGCCAGGACATTGGGAAGGAGGGCTGGCTTTCAGAGAGGCTGGAGGTTGGCGGGGACAATTTCAGAGCGTTATCTCTTTATTCCCTGGGACAGGCCCTTTGCCATACTGTCTATTCTTCATCAATATTCTGTTCATTCATGGCTACTTTCCTCTATTTGCCTGGCAAGTCAACCCTACACCTTCAGCCTGTCCAAATGTAACCACCTGCAAATGTCTACACTGAAATCTACCCTTTTCAAAATTCAAATAAACATGGATCTTTCCCTTCTTCACCATTTGCAGTAGTTACCAGTGGTGCCAACCATCTTGACAGTCAATCAAATTCCTTCAGCAGATTTTACCTTGGTTCATTCAACAAATATTTATACAGCCCATTCTCTGTGAGAGGCGCTATTTGTATTAGAAAGATGTGCTGTTTGTGGTGAGAAAGACAGACAGACAGGTAAGATCTCTGCTCTCAGGGTATTGACATTTTGAGGGTGTGACAGACAATAAACAGCTAGGCAAATATGTAATTTTAAATTGCTAAATGTCCCACAAAGGAAATGAAGAGGGTAGCACGACAGAGATTGGTGTTGGAGAGCCATGTAAGGGAGGGGAGCAGGTTGGCCTCTTAAAAGTATGGTTTTCAGGCTGAGACCTGGGGATGAGAAGGGGAAGAATAACCCAGAACATTCACAGTGTTGCCTGGAGTCCACACATGGGCTCCTCTACTCCTCCTACCTTCTGGATTAAGAGGCTCAGAGAGCCAGATGAGATACACTTGTCTTAAGGGCTAGATGGGATATACCTGTCTCCAGAGACTCTTTGGATGCTGCTACTGGGCTGAATATCCTGGTGGTATCCACTGGAGACTTGCTGAGCTTAACTGATGGAGAGAAAGAGTCCAGATTCTTCCCACTTCCTAAAGAGAAACAAGACAAAAGCAGTTTGGTATTACTATTAATCTTTGAGTGAGGAAATCTCAGTCCTAGGAGTTACTATTTTTCTTTGACTACACGTTACCAGAATTTCACAAGTTCTGAAATGCAAAACCATGGTAGGTTCTTCACCACCTACTGGAGTGAAAGAAAACCTCTAAGCTATTTTTCTGCCATGTGTTTCTCCATCTTTCCCTCCGTGCCTTTCCAAAACATCTCTGGTGGCCCAGCCCCAAGGCCCTCCTCTGACACAGTGTGAGGCTGATTCCTGGCTGGCTTGTGGTACTACTATTTGGGACCACATCCCATCTTTCCTATTAGACCAGACCTGTCCTAGAGGACCATGTTCGATTCCTCCTGTGTGCTCAGGGGTACAAGCAGGGCAGGCCACGGAGTGTGTTAGGACAGTGGGGATTGGCCACTAGGGACTTCCTTTGGCCATAGAGACTGTCAGATGACTGTGATTCAGGGTGTCCATGGACCGAGTGCCAGAGCCAGAATGGCCAGCAGCAACTTGTCAGGGCACCTTACAAAGAACCTTTTGCCACTCAACCAAGGGAAGGAAGTGTCCAATGTGTGTGTAGCCAGAGATGGTGACTTAGCTTCTCTTGTTTGGGGCAGATCCAGTGAAGAAAGTCAAGGTTGCTGTGACTTGGCTGTGACCTGGGGACTTAGCAGCATTTCACTGAAAGTTTTGAATCAGCCCATGTTACTTCAGATCTCACATCCATTCAGTGCTGGGCCAAGTCATTGGTCCTCAATCTCTGGGATTCAGACAGTCACGAAAACCAGAGTTCACAGTTGCCATCTCTTTAAGCTGTTGGTGATGACGCCACCAACCATGATGGCCAGAAGGTTCTAAGAATGCTTCTCTATGTTCTTTCTGTGGGTGGCCCCGTAGCTTTCCTTTTCCCATTCTACCATCTCTGGGAAGAAGCAAAAACAGTTAACTTCTTTCGCTCTTTATGATTCAAACTTCTTTCCGCATTGTTGGTGACACATTTTGAAGGAGGGACCAAGGGCACCAGGGGACCATTTCTCTTGTCAGGAACGTTTTGAAGATCATGTTAATGCTTCTTCTAACTTACAAGGAATTATCAAAACAATGTCAGCTACAACTAATTTCATCTGCATATGATATCTGCAATGATTCCAAAGTGGAAGACATATTTACACAATGAGACTTCTCATTGCTTGGGATTTTCTTTGTCTCCAAACATCTGGGATGCAGCCATGCAACTGTCCACTCTGATGCCCTCTGAGAGCTTCTTTGACACACTGTCCCAAGTTTCTCTGCCTACTTGAAGGAGGAACTCTGAATGCATGACAGATACTACTTTGGCTCTTGATTTCAACGAGTTTACTGTTTATGTTGAGTTTTTTAAAATAGAGTTTTATGTTCTTACTGTTTTTATGAGTTCCAATTGAAGAAATACCCAAAGTGAATATTTTACGGGACCAAATGTACAATCCAGCACACAGGGAAGGCTTGCAAAGTGGAAGTTCAATTCGGTTCCAACTCCAGTCAGTGACCGCTGAAACCTCCACCAAGCTGTGATTATGGACCAGGGACAAGCCACCAGATGACTATCCTTCCTGGGAGGCCTACCAGCCCAGTGGCTAAGGCCAGGTGTTGTATGGAAGTGACTGGTATGCTTCTGCTTTCCCAGAACGGCTGTTTATGATAGGCAACCCAACAGGCTCTTCTCTGAGGAGAGAAGATGGGTAAGGAAGAAATTCCTCTGGCTGGAGAACACGGTGCATACCAAAGTATGGAAGTGTGTTTCATCCTGCTTGTCTATCTGCTGGGGACAAGCTTAGGAGGATGCCTAACCTAGGTTCTCAGTGCTTCTGGAGATCTTTGTGAACTCCTGGGGTCTGGGTTGCTGCCTTCCTTCACAGAAGCTATGGGAACTTTGACTAGAGGCATCATCCCAGCCTGAGGACCAGGGTCCTATGGGATGAGCCCAGGAGTAACCAAGCCTCATTCGGAGCCTTTGGACATCACCATTCCAGGTGCACTGACCCACTCCAACTTCCAGGTGTCAGTGTCTGCATCACTGTGCCTCAGGGATTTTTGTTCCAGAAGCACTGACACCCACTCTGCCTGCACACAGCAGGTGGGAAGCAGCAAGGAATGAACAACCCCAGGATCAGCCCTCAACCAATGACTGTTGATAATGGGCTATGATTGCACCAGTTCTCTCACCTCTCAGATGGGGTTTCCCAGGATTTCCCATGGCTCCAGGCACCACTGTGGTAGCTGTCTTGATAAAGCACCCTTTGTTGGCTGAACTTCCTTTTCCATCCACCTACCAGTATTTCCTGTAGCCACATCCTTGTCTCAGGGTCAGCATCTAGAGGCATCCAAACTCAGAAACATGCACCACTCTTGAAGGTACAGCCAGGCAACTGGTGGGTGCGTTGCTGGCCCTTCATTCTTCCATTCACAGCTCAGGATCTCAAGTCTATTGGCCATCATCCTGGCCCTTTAGCAGTTCTGGCAGGGAGGTTGGATAAGAGCACGGCCCTTTCACACAGGGAGAAAAAAAACTCAACTGAGGAAAGGTCCTGGTAGTGATCTCTGGGAGCAGAGTTACAAAAAGAACCACCCCTTTTGGTAAAATGACTAAGAAAGGCTCCTGTCAAGAGAGACGATGCCTGGGGTTTTGAAGGAATGACAGGATCTGGGAAAGTAAAATAGGACAAGTCACATCACACAGGTTGGAAGATGCTGGGACTTAACAGAGAACCACGAGTAGGTGACATTGGCAGGAGCACATCAAGGGTTTATGAAGGCAGGAATTGGGAAGGAAAGTGGGAAAGGAACATTAGGAAAGTCCTGGAGGGTGCTGTGCCCTTCCCAGTACTCATGGAGTATGGCCTCTTGGGAAGTTACACACTGGCCTTCCCCACAAAGATGATCAGGAAATGTGCCACTCCCCAGAGAAAAGTTTCAGGTCCTACTCTGGCCAAAGTTGAGGCTTGGTATTAGAAGTTTTAGCCACCTTGCCATCTGGGCAACATTTTCTTCTTTTTTGTTTTCCCCTTTTCCACTAAAAAAAAAAAAAAAAAAAAAAAAAAAGCCAAGAGGTTAATTAGTACTAGTCACCGCATGAGGAATCAGTCAAAAGCCTACCCTTTGCACACATATCTTTTAAATATATATTTTTACATATCACATCTCTGCCCTTCACACTTCTTCCAAGTGCTCAGCATGGAGGTACAGCAGATGCTGTTTGTGATCAAGCCTTGCACTTTTCTCTACTGTGCACACAGGTCCAACATCCACTGGCTAGAGCCTGCACTTCTGTGACTGGAAGATTGCTCCTGTCCCTGGAGCCAGGACAAAAGTGTGCTCTCCACTCAGGGAGGCATTCTCAACCAGTGACTGCCAGGACCTGGTGGATAAACATCTCAGCCCAGGAGTAACTTTTATGAGATAGCTCGGAAGTGTGTGGAGACTCCATCAGTGTGGAAGAGTTCCGCATCAGAATTAGGCTCTAGTCACCCGCAGTGGCAAACTGCTTGGTGAAATACCATTTATTGGCCCCTTTCCTTTCTTGCCTCACTTTCCCACCCCTCTACCCATGTTTTTCACTTCCCAAATAAGCCAACATTTGAGTGGTTGAGTCCTTGTATTAAGGCCTGCTCCTGGGGGAACCCAGACCAACACAGCCTGTCCTGGCAGTTACGACTTTCAGCTTGTTCATTAATCCATTCAACATACATTTATTGCTGACAATGCTTGTTGCTGGAAATACAGTGGGGAAAAAGACCTGCAATGTTCCCTTAAGAGGCTCCCCTTCCCGTAGGGGAGACTGATAATAAACAAGTAAACATGGGCAAAGTGATGGCGTGGGAGGGAGTGACTCCGGATGAGAGGGGTACATAAAGCCAGGGTTCTCCAGAGAAACAGTATAGGAAATATGTAGACATACAAACAGAGATTTATTATGAAGGACTGGCTCGCACAATATGGATACTGAGAAGTCCCACAATCTGTTGACTGCAAGCTGGAGACCCAGGAAAGCCAGGGGTTGATTCCAGTCCAAGCCTGAAGGCCTGAGAACCAGGCGTGCTGATGTCCAAGTGCAGGCAAAGGTGGATGTCCCAGCTCAGAGAGTACATTTTTCCTTCCTCTGCCTTTGTGTTCTGTTTGGGACCTTAGCAGATTGGCTGATGCCCACCTGCCTGCATTGATGAGGGTGATCTTCTTTACTCAGCCCACAGATTCAAATGCTAATCTCTCCCAGGAACAGCCTCACAAACACCCCTGGAAATAACGTTTTACCAGCTATGTGGGCATCCCTTAGCCCAGTCAAGCTAATGTGCAAATTTAACCATCAAGGCTACTTGAGATTGCGGGGAGGGGGGCAGGCTAACCCCTCTGAGCTGTTAATTTCTGAGATGCCCAGCCAGGCCTGGTGTCTGTGGGGCCTTCCCTCACGAAAGTATGGCTGGCCACTGGCCCTCTCTGCCACCTCCACCCCTCGTCCCTAGCCCCGTGGCTGTTGTTCACGAAGGGCTGCCCATCTCGGGGGGACCCAGCCAAGCTATGAAATGTGGGTCCAAATGGCCTTGAACCCATCACTGCAGCCTCAGATGTGGGCTGTTCTCTGTGAGTCCCAGCTCACCCCTGGTCATAGCAAAATTCTAAAATCTGGACTAGTTGTTACAAGACATGGCTCACAGAACTGAGGAATTAGAGAAGAATAAAGGCCCACATATTTCAAGGAATTTGTGTACGTCGGGCTCTAGCAGGGGCTTTAAAATATGGTGTCTCATGGAATCCTCCTGATAACTCTTTAGAACAAATATTTTATCCTTCATTTTAGAGAAGGAAACCAAGGTTCAGAGGGGTTGAGTGACTTACTCTGAGTCAGAGCTAGCAGAGCCAGGACTTAGGCTCCAGTCTGCACGGCCCCAGCCCCATGCACCCCTACCACACCCTGCTGTGTATCCACAGACCCAACCACAGTGTCTTTTGGGATCTCTTTACTTTCACCCTTGTGGCCTTCCGGGGTCAGCCTTATTATTTAAGCCCTTGTTATGCCACGTTTCTCCAGGAAGTCTTCAAGGATGACCAGTGTCAGAGCTGGAGGCTGAGGTCTGGAGCTCCTGGCCTGCTTCTGGGGGATCCTTGGTCGGAAAGCAGCAGTACCACCAGAACATCGCTGGTCATGGGTGCTTGCTTGGGTGCACAGGAATCACTCCTCAGGAAAGGATCAGAGCTGGCTGGCTTGTGCTGCCCTCTCCTCAGTATCCTGGCTTGAGCATCCTCCAGTGAGTTTCCATAGTGATGGTAACAACTATGAAGATTATCTCTCACTGGTCATTTTTTGGTGGCAGACCTTCAGGGCTCAGAATTTCCTGTGTAATATCTTAGGTATTTCCCCTACCACCTGCTGCTCCCTGGTCATGTCTGTTGTAACACATTTGTTTTCTAAGGAGGAGCACATTGACATGGGTAAAACTCCATCCAGAATCAACATTCTTTTAGGTGACGCAGAGGGCCAAGCCTTGGCCTAGCAGTAGAGAACTTTCTAGACTTACTTTAAACATTTTCTCTGTAATACCTTGGGAGGTGTTCAAAAAAGCTTGTTCCCTTTGCATTCATCTGAGCCTGGCATATGTCAGTTTCTGTGCTTTTCAAAACTGCTGTCAATCCCCCACTTCTCAAATCAGTTAATTATCCAGCTGACTGTCTGTTTGGACAGAGGAAAACCCAAATTGCTTAGGATCTCACCCACTTCTCTGCAAGTCAATTCCATCAACATTTACCACAGCCCTGCAGGCTTTCCCAACGCAGGAGGGGTGGGGCGGGGTGGGGAAGAGGAAGCTGGGGGTGTGTCCCCACTGGGAGACAGGCCTGTGCCCTCTCTTGGCTATAGAGCCTCACACAACCCAAGGGTGAGGGGAAGTGGTCACTGGAGACACAAAGGAGCACAGAGCTGTGCCCTGCAGGACAATATGCGAGCAAAAGAGACCGAGCACCTTTCAATTCCCCTCTGCAGCTGGGAGCTCCATGTGTGCTAGCTCGTGGGATATCTTAAGCAAAAATATCGGTTTATTGGGAGAATCACAGGAAAGATGGAAGAATGTGAATAGGGCAGGAAAATTTGGGATTCAAGTGACAGGAAAGAATAGACAGCTATTTCAGGGAACTCTGCCGGCATGATCTCATGACATGAGTGCCATGTGTTTTCCTTAGAGATGGGGAATGAGAGAGAGAGAGAGAGAGAGAGAGAGAGAGAGAGAGAGAGAGAGAGAGGACCCTTCAATGTGCCCAGCTCTTGGCTAGGGAAGATCAGGCAGTCCTCCCAAGACTGAGTGCAACGCCACAAGGGGACCTCCCCAGGGGACAAGCCCGGTGCTTTCTGCGGAAGATACAGACATGGATGCCAGGTGGTAAAGCCATAGATACCTGCTGCAGGGTGTTAGTGTCAAGGGTACAGCATCCTGCCTGAGAGAGAAGGCTTGTGAAGGGTCTGAATTTTCCCTAATGACCAGAGCAAGACCAATAAGGTGGTCACAAGCATTGGGTTCCTTCAAGATCCAAGAGTTCAAAAGCCTCGGATGGTTGAGCTGGGAGAACTCTGAAGGCAGCCAGGGCTGCTCTGGCACGTGAAAGGGGGACTGGAGGTGCATTTAGTGCCATGGAAGTTAGAGAGTCCAAAGAGAGATGAACCTGGAGAGTCCTCAAAAAATTAGACACAGAATTCCCATACGGTCCAGCAATTTCACTTCCGAGCATGTACCCAAAAGAACTGAAAGCAAAGACTAGAATAGTGATTTCATTTGTATACCAGTGTTCATTGCAGCGTTGTTCACAATAGCTAAAAGGTGGAAATAATCCATGTGCTTGCTCATCAACAGATGAATGGATAAATAAAATGTGATCTATAAATACAATGGAATACTATTCAGCTTTAAAAAGGAAGGAATTTGGTATTAGCATATACACACTACTGTATATAAAATTGATAATCAACAAGGACCTACTGTATAGCACAAGGAACTCTACTCAATATTCTGTAATAACCTAAATGGGAAAATAATCTGAAAAAGAACAGATATATGTGTATGTACATCTGAGTCACTTTGCTATACACCTGAAACAAACACAACATTGTACATCAACTATACTCCAATATAAAATAAAAATTTTAAAAAAATTAAAAAAAAGAAAAGGAAGGAAATTGTGATACATGCTACAACATGGATGAAACTTGAAGACATGGTGCTGACTGAACTAAATCAGTTACGAAGGGCAAAGTTTGTATGATTCCATTTACATGAGGAACTTGATGGATAGAAAGAGTGGTGTTTGCCCAGGGCTGTGGGGAGGGGCAGTGGGAGAGGTTCAATAGGTTCAGAGTTTCAGTTTGAGATGATGACAAAGTCCTGGAGATGGACGGTGGGGGCCGCACAAAAACGCGTATGTACTTAATGCCAGTGAAGTGGACACTTAAAAAAGTTAAAGTGGTAAATTTTACAGTATATATACTTACCACAATAGAAAAGAAAAGAAAAAGAGGAAGTGGAACAGGCCGTTTGGGCCCTGTCACCAGAGACATTCAAGCAAAGGCTACCTAAGTCTGGACCTGGGGCTCTGCAGTGGGACTCAGGCAGCAGATAAGGGTTGGCGCATTGGAGAGTCAGGGTGACTTAGAGGAAAGGGTGCTTCGAGGTCAGGTAAAAATAGGTTAGAAGCCCAGCCCTGCATCCTCATTAGCTGTGTGATCTCATACAAGTTGCCTAAATTCTCTAAGCCTGCCCTTCCTTATCTGTAGACCGTGCTGCATGGGAATTGCGAAGACTGAATGAGACAATGTTCCCAGAAATAATTCCCCTACAAAGCCCAGTAGAAAACAGATCAGAACAACAGATATAGACTGACCATAGGCAGATAAAGAATCACAGATGACTCTGAAACACGAAAAGATGCTCAAATTCACTCACAACAAGAGACATGTGAATGAAAGCTACATTGAGGTACCAGTTTTCACCTATCCAACTGGAAAGTCCAACAGTTGGAAAACACATGCTGTTGGAGAGGTTCTGGGGAGACAGCCATCGGTGTTATTGGTTCAGGGCAAAATAATGCCCCCTCATGGAGGGCAACTGGGCCATATTTATAGAAATGAAAAATAAATATTCCTGGTGAACCAGCAATCTCACTGTTGGGAATTTATCCCACAGATATACCTGCACATGTACAAAATGGTATATTTACAAGGTTTCTCATAATAGGAAAACTTGTAATAGCAAAAAGCTTAAAATAATACAGTGTCCATTTATAACGGACTGGTTTAAATAAACTCTATCATATCCACACAAGTAGAACAGTATACAACTGAGGAAAGGAATGAGAAGGCTGAGCTAATATGACTAAATGACAAAAAGCAAAGTTTAATAATGCACACAGTAAGCTGCTTTTATTGTAAGGGAGGTGAGGGGGTCAAAAAAATATATCTGTAGTTGCATCTTTTTGCTCAAAGGGGCGCTGTGAGGATAAAAAAGAAATTAATAAAAATAATTGCTTGTAGGTAAAGGGTCTGAGATGGGAGTGAGACTTCCTGGGTGTATCTTTTTACATAAATTTTAATTTTTAGATCATGTTGATGCATTACTTGCTTAAAACTTAATTTCAAAAATAAAACAATGAGGGGCGGAGTCAAGATGGCATACTAGGAGGATGCGGAATTGGCGTCTCCTCACAACTAGGGTACCTACCAGGCACCAGTGGGGGACCACGGACACCTAAGGGGACGGGAGGTGCCCTCAGCAACCAGGTAGGATGGGGGGCGAGTGAAGGGGAAGGAGAAGTGGAGGTGGGATGGGACTGGTGCCCCTGAGGGGCAGCTGGGGGAGGGGAAGGGATCCCACCCCGGAAGGGGGAAATTGGGGAACCACTGGGAAGGCAGAGGATCAAAAGGGAGCATGGGCAGGTTTCCCCTGCCCACTTGGCCCCCCAGGAAACTGCTGAGATCCTGGGCCTGATCTCTGCCCACCTGGGCCCCCTCCAGCCGCATGGTTCCTGAGGGAGTGGGAGGGAGGGAAGGGGAAGCAAAAGTAAAGGCCAGATCTCCAGGCCCAGCACCCCTGAGAGGTGGCTGGGGGAGGGGAGGAGTGCCTAAACCCAGAGGGACCCACCCACTGTTAGGGGTCCAGCAGGGACGGGGGAGACCCTTGGGAAGATTTTGGAGGAGGGCACGAAAGAACAGAATGGAACAGGTCCAGGGCGTTCCCTGTCCCCTTACGCACTGGGAAGCCTGTTAGGCTGGCAGGCCTAATCATCTGCCCTCGGAGCCTCCCCTCCTGCCGCGCTCATTTCTCCCCAAATGATCTATATATGTAATGCAGCCCAGTAACAATACCAGGATTCTTTTTTTTTGAGGAGATCAACAAGCTGATTTAAATTTTACTGCAAATATAAGGGGTGAAGAATAATCAAGACTCTCCTTAAAAGAAGGTGGGAGGACTGATTCTATTGATTATTCTGAGTTATTATAAAGCTACAGTAATTAGGCCTGTGGTGTTGGTTCAAGGCTGGGCAATGGGCCAATGCAATAGCAGAGAGGCTAGAGAGAAACTCAGGTATATGGGGACACTTGACCAAAGACAAAGGGCACAATGCAGTGGGGAAATAATGTCCTTTTCAAGAAATACTCCTCGGTATTAACTGTATAACAATATAAGGAAAAAAAGCAACTTGACTCCCTCCCTACCTCACACCAGCCATACACAAATCAATTCCAGACAGATTGTAAATCTAAACATGAAAAGAAAACAATAAAATTTCTAAGGAAAATATTGGAGAATATTCTTATAGCCTTAAGGTAGAGAAGACTTCTTAAATAAGATACCCAAAGTCTTACCATAAAAAAGATTGATAAATTGAACTACATTAAAATTAAAAGCTTCTGTTCTTCAAAAGACATCATAAAGAGTCTAAAAGATAAATCACAGGGTGGGAGAATATATTTGCAACACAAAGAGCCAATAAACAACTTGTTGCCAGAATATACAAAGAAGTCCTACAAATCAATACAAAATGACACACAACCATGCCAGTTATTAACTTATTGCCTCTCGGCTTCAAATTCACTCTATTCTCCCCTACTTTGTAATCCTGGAGCTGGGCTCTGCAAACCCCATGTCTGCTTTGCCAGCTGGCTCTGTGTCAGGCTCTGACAATAGGGGTCACTGAAGGAGTCTGCAAGGATGGAGGAAGGACTAGGGTCTTTGTTTTTCTCTTGGATTTGCCCCAACTGGTGATGAGCTGAGCAGGAAATGACGTGGCTTCTTGCAGCATTCCCATGGCAGTGGCAGGCCCTCTTGGTTCTGAAGTGGCCCCAGCAAACTTCATCTTTACTGCAGAGGCATGTGGCATGTTTCTGCAATAGGCTCATCATCTCAGAATCTGAATAGAACTACCATGTGACCCAGCAATTTCACTCCTGGGTATATATACAAAAACAATAAAAACACTAATTTGCAGAGATGTGTGCACCCCAGTGTTCATAGTAGCATTATTTACTGTTGCTAAGACATGGAAGCAACCTAAGTGGCCATCAAGAGATAAATGGATAAAAAAGGTGTTGTATATTTTATGCAATGGAATACTACTCAGCCATAAAAATGAAATTCTACCATTTTCAACATCATGTATGGATTTGGAGGGTACTATGTTTAGTGAAGTAAGTCAGACAGAAAAAGACAAATACTGTATGATATCACTTATGTGGAACCTAAGAAATACAACAAACTAGTGAATATAACAAAAAAGAAATAGGATCACAGATATAGAGAACAAACTAGTGGTTACAGTGGGGAGAGGGAAGGGGGCGGGGCAAAATTGGGGAAGAGAATTAAGAGGCAAAAACTACTATGTATAAAGTAAGCTACAAGGATATATTGTACAGCACAGAGAATATAGCCAATATTTTATAATAACTATAAATGGAGTATAACCTTTTAAAAATTGGTCACTATATTATACACCGATAACTTACATAATATTGTACATCAACTATACACCAATAGAAAAACAGCAGAATGGGTAAATACAGTATGGCATACTTATTAAATGCAATACTATATATACAATGGCAAAAATGAACAAAAGATAGCTACATGGCACAGTGTGAATGAATCTCACAAACATGATACTGACCAACAGCAACAAAGAGCAAGACACAGAAAAGAGAGAATGTATGATTTCTTTCTATAAATTTTCTAAAGGCAAAACTCATCTTTTGATAGCTATTGTTGCTTTGAAACCACATTACCTTTGCGTGGAGGAACCAGATGGTGACGGGGCAGGTGTGAGAGAGCAGCTTCTTGGGTATGTAAAATGTTCTATTTCTTGGCCCAGGGTGTGGTCACATGGATTTGTTTACTTTATGATAATTGATTGAGCCCAACACTTTTACTTATGTTTCTAGATTTGCGTTATTTTTCAATTAAAAAGTAAATAAAAAAAGAAAAGGTGACAGTTGAGATAAAATATTTACTATATTTATACTAGCCAAGGTTTAATACCCAAAATTTATAAGGACCTTCTATATAGAAAAGACAAACTATCTAAAAGAAAAATGGGTGAAAGAGTGTAATAAACAGTTCACACACTGTATACAATTGGCCACTGCACACAGGATGAATCCCCCAATTTCACTGGGAACCTGGAGAATATGTTCGCAAACACCAGTGAACACCCATTTGAATGGAAAAAGAAAAGACTGATAAAATGCTGGTGGAGATGTGGATAAATAGGCACTTTATTATCAGAATCAAAATAAAACTATGACTAACCTTTGGCCCAACATTTCACTTTTAGGGATCCTAAAATAAGAGTCACACATATTTCAGAAGGTGTAAGTAAAAGACTGTTCACTAGAGCACTATTGTAATACGAAAGAAAATGGAAAATTAAATGTCCATTAATTGGGAAAAAATCAAGTATATCCATAAAAGGAAAGGCTATGTGGCTGGTGAAAAGAATAATGGGGCTGCATTTGGCTTGACATGACAAAATCTGCTGTAAAGCTAACTCAGAAAAGCAACTCTAGGATCCGTGTATTGAAAATTATGGCATTAATGCTAAAGAATTAAAGCCGTAAGGTATATTTGTAAAGGGTATCTTTCAAGTGTTATCCTATAGGTTTATGTATTACTTAAATATCTTATCAGAATTTTGTTTAATGGCCCAAGTAAAACATTAAAAAAATATATGAATTTAAAGTACCCACTGTGAGGTAGGTACCAGGACCCCCATGGGTGACAGTTCTGGTTTTTCCTGATACCCAAGGCAGACTCCATGCAGGAAATAGCCAAGCTCCATCTCCATATCCATTTGAAACCAACAGGATTTATTTAGGGAGGAGGGAAAGAGGGAACAGGAATTCCTATCTAAGGAAGAAGTTGCTTAGCCCTGAGCTGGTTTATTCTTGGCTTACTTCGTGGTCTGGAATACCTACTTGGACTATTCTCCATCTGCGTAGGGTTGGTGGGAGGTCTTTCTCATAGGCAAGGTCTGATGGTATCTGGCGGAAATATAACGTGAGCCTTGCATGTGATTTTAGATTTTCCAGTAGACACATTAACAAAGGGAAAAGAAACAGGTGAAATTAATTTTAATAATATGTTTATTTAACCCAAGATAGCAAAAATATTATCATCTCAACATGTAATCAATATAAAAATATTAATGAACTATTTTATGTTCTGTTTTTTTGTGAAGTCTTCAAAATCTGGTGTGTACTTTACATTTACAATACATCTCAATTTGGATGTTACATTTTTCTTGATCTGTATTTGATTTCACAAAATTTACAGTTGAAAAAGTAGATTCAAATACCTAAGCTGTTCCAAACATATTTAAACATACTTAGAAATGTTCAGTAACTGAATCAAGTATCAGTCATTTCATTTGAATTTGAATAAAATGAAGTTAAAAATCCAGTTTCCTAGTTGCCCTAGCTATATTTCAAGTGCTTAGTGGCCACATGTGGTCAGTGGCTCAGTATCGAATAGCACGGGTCTAGGCCAACCCCTCCCGGTGGTCCTGGAGGTGGCTCCCTTGGCCATGTGCTGGGACTGCAGCTCTTCTCTGCCTCCTGAATACGTGGAGCTCCAGGCACTGGGAGAACCAGGTGCAGGTGAATGCTGGGGAACAGCCAGCCTCCAGAGTGGGCAGAGAGGCTCAGACGCCTGGGTACATGATATTTACCTAGCAGCCTCAGCACTGCTCTGCAGAGCTGGTGAAGATGAGCAAGGGGCCTTGTGAGCTGTGAAAGACCTCCACAGAGGGATTGCATTCCTGGGGGATGAGCCTGACCTTGGGATGAACCCAACAGGATGACCTAAGCTAAGATTTCACAATGCAGTGGCAGCAGGGAACAGGTGGTGGCAGCAGCTGGGAGCTCTCTGTGGGCTGGGGTGGGACCTCGGCCTCTCTGAGCAAATGAGCCCTTACAGAGGGCAAGTCTGGGCCCACAGGGGAAAACGAGGAAACCCCCAGCCCTGCCTTGCCCCAAGGTCTCTTAGCTTCTTAGCTGAGGCAAGTTATAAGGCCTTCAGCATCATCACATCTCTGGTATAATCACACCCAAGGCAAAACTGAAGGGCTGCTTTTCCACATCTTTAGAAATTCCTTTTTTCTTTCTTTCTTTCTTTCTTTCTTTCTTTCTTTCTTTCTTTCTTTCTTTCTTTCTTTCTTTCTTTCTTTCTTTCTTCCTTCCTTCCTTCCTTCCTTTCTTTCTTTCTTTCTCTCTCTCTCTCTCTCTCTCTCTCTCTCTCTCCCCCCCTCTCTCTCTCTCTCTCTCTCTCTCTCTCTCTCTCTCCCTCTCTCCCTCTCTCCCTCTCTCTCTCTCTCTCTCTCTCTCTCTCTCTCTCTCTCCCTCTCTCCCTCTCTCCCTCTCTCTCTCTCTCTCTCTCTCTCTCTCTCTCTCTCCCCCCCCCTCTCTCTCTCTCTCTCTCTCTCTCTCTCTCTCTCTCCCTCTCTCCCTCTCTCCCTCTCTCTCTCTCTCTCTCTCTCTCTCTCTCTCTCTCTCCCTCTCTCCCTCTCTCCCTCTCTCTCTCTCTCTCTCTCTCTCTCTCTCTCTCTCTCTCCCCTCTCTCCCTCTCTCTCTCTCTCTCTTTCTTTCTTCCTTTCTTGTCAATGGTGAAGCTTCTGTTGAAAAACCATTCTTGAGAATCCTGTTGAAGCCTCTCTCTGAGCTCTGGGCTGGGAAGACCACATGCTTTCATCACCATTCTGGGTTCCCATTTTGGTGAAATTGACATTTCATGGATTAATTCATCTCTATGATGTGCCAATGGATGCAACCACATACAAAACATGGCCCCTCCCTTTAGCAACCCACAGTTCAGTGAGGGCGGCCAAGGGAGATTTCCTTTTGTTGAAAACAGTGGTGTTCAACCTTGGCTTCACAGCACTGATGCCTGAGACACACCCCAGATGTTCTGATTTAATTAGTCTCGGGTGCAGACATGGCACTGGGGTTTTAAAAGCTTCACAGGTGATTCTCACGTGCAGCTTGGGTGAGCACCACAAATTGGAATCAAGTCAGTGACCTCAAGGGCCAGCAACTGGGTTCTAGGAATTCTGATTATATCCCAGGAATTCTGTGCTCAGGGAAGCAGCCAAAGTGATCCTTTAAAGTGTAGCCTTTAAAGGTCATAGCCTTCCCCTCTTCAAAACTCTACCATGGTTCCCATTAAGTAACAACCAGAGCCCTTGTATCTCAATATACGCACAAGGCCCTGTATGATGGGCCCCATGTCGTCACTCTGCCTCCTTACTCCCTCTCCTCCAGCTGCACTGGCCTCCAGGTTGGTCCTTAAGCATTCACCTTAGCTCTTCTCTGTGGCCGGGACAATCGTCCCTCAAACACCCATGTGGCCAACCCTCTCACCTCCTGCACACTTGTGGTGATTAATTTTACGTGTCAACTTGACTGGGTTAAGGGGTCCCCAGATAGTTGGTAAAGCATCATTTCTGGATATGTCTGTGAAGGTGTTTCCAGAAGAGACTAGCATTTGAATCAGAAGAATAACGATCACCCTCACCAGTGTGGGTGGGTATCATCCAAGCTGTTGAGGGCCTAAATAGAACAAAAAAACAGAGGAAGGGGGAATTCGCTCTGCTTGAGCTGAAATATCTACCTCCTCCTGCCCTTAGACATAGGCATTCTTGGCTCTTGGGCCTTTGGACTCAGAAGTAAACTTATGCCATTGGCTCTCCTGGTTCTCAGTTCCTTGGGTTTGGACTGGAATCTGCCACCAGATTTCCTGGGCCTCCAGCTTGCAGTTAAAAGATCATGGGACTTCTCAGCCTCCATAATTGTGTGAACCAGTCCCTTAAAAAAAATCTCTTCCTATATGTCTATATATTTCCTATGGGTTTTGTTTCTCTGGAGAATCCTGACTATATACCACCTATGCTCAACATTATCTTCTCAATGAGTCTTTTCCTGAGCCCTCTGCCCCTTTCACCCCTCTCTCTTTCAATATGGCACAAATCTTCTAACATACTATATAATTTCCTTATTGGCAACATCTATTAATTATTACCCACTTCCTCTGCTAGGGATGTTTGTCTGCTTTGTTCACTGATGTGTTCCTGGTGCCTAGGATGTGCCTGACATGATGGGTGCTCTGTAAATATTTATTAAATACGTGAGACTCTGCAGAGTTCTAAGTAAGAAAGATTTCTGGGTAAATGAAGGTGATGACCTTACATGTTTAACGTTCCCCATCCAGATACTGATAAATGATGAAAGGACTAAAGGAAGAGTGATATACTAGTACTTCACTGGAAAATAGGGAAGGTGTGCACTGTGGATAGGCCAGAAACTGCAAGAAATTACTACTAAAAATAGCACAGATAGATCAAAAATGAAGGAAATGACCCCCCAAAATACATCTGCTTTTTTGAGAAAGCAGTAGGTGTCATGGGAATAGAGAAGATCATGGCAGTATCTACCCAAACGTCTGCATTTTAAGTGGTGAGAACAGAAGTGTGGGTAGGTCATGAATTGGATGTGAGTTCCATGTCCTTTAACTATTTGTAGATTGATACCCTGGGAAAGTATCTGCTCCAGGAGGTATAAGGGTAAGAACAAAAGCAGCAAGTGCAAAAATCCCAGATATAAAAGTCTCTCTCTGATGACCATGGCCCTTCCCAAGGTAGTGAACTGTGGGGTCAGGAAATAGGCCAGATGGAATGACATTCCACACTAGAAGTAGATGCAGATCTAAAGGGAAAACTTCACATGGAAAGCTAATCCTTGGTGGATGGCTTCAGCAAAAACAGAGAGGGAACTGTAGCAAACTGAAATTTCCCTGCTTTGACTGTCTCCTAGCATACTTCCTACTCCTCTCTAGCTGCATAATGACAAAGCAGATTTGTAAACTATGTCAACTCCTCTTCCAATTTCAGATCTGTAAGTATCCAGGTGGTGAGGGAGGGATCAGAGGAGAATTCGCTCACACTGTTTGGGGCATATACCTAGTTTGGATAGATGTCTTCTTGTTTTAGCTTGAATAATGTGACCAAAAATGGCACCTATGAAAAGACTCTGCATTACTTAAACAGAAGAATATGGCAATTATAACATACTTAAAATATACTGTATTGTTTACCATGTGCTTTCAGTTAAATTCAGAAAAAAAAGAACTCTGTAAAATGAGGTGAAAGATATGATAGTGAGCAAACAGACTGAAATGTAACGGGAGGTTCCTGAATTTCGAAAAGTCAGTAAAGAAATGAAAAGTCACTAAAGAAACAAAAAGTGCAGGTAAAAATGACATTAGAGGCATTAAATTGCAGAAGTGACACAAAAGAAAGTAAAACCAGTGTTACAGAGAACAAACACAATAAGCTCTATGAGTGCAGAATTTTCTTTTCAGACTAAGAAGATAGATGTTCTAAGGGTCAAGAAGATAGATAAGGAGATAAAACAAATATATAAATATTCTTTCAAATATTCAATAATCCAAATATACATTATTCATAATCCCAGGAAAAAAGGTTTGAGGTATAGGAAGAAACAGTGAGGGAAAAAAAAACATGCAAAAAGCAAAAAAACAATGATATTCCTAAAGAAGAGACTGGAAAAATATAACTGAATCAATTATCAAGGATAGAATAGAATAAATCTCTTGGATGAATAGAGACATAAATCTGAAGATTCACATGGCTAGATGTTTACAAGGTTAATGAAAAGTGATCAATTCCTGTACATAACTCTGGTGAAAAATTTTCATTTCAAAGGGAAAGAAAAACTCCAGAAAGGAGAGAGAAACACAATTATAATAGAATGAAGATTAGGCTGTTTTCTAACTTGTACTCTGCAGTATTGGGGTAAAAGAACAGTAGAACTAGACTCACCTTTTTCTAGCAATATGGTGGACTTAATGTTGAAAGAAAATTTTGCTGCAGAAGATTTAAAAATGTGGCATAGAATATTTAAAAGCCACCTAAACAGGGTAGGGAGACAAAATCTGTGCATGTTCAAGGTGGGTGGTCAGATCAGAGGCAGCTATGTATAGCCAGCAACTCTATAAAGCAAACTAGGGAAAAAACACACCCCACAGAGAAAATGAAATACCCTTCTGTCTTTGGCTCTAGATGGAGGGAATAAAAAGAAGAAAGATTCTTCCAAGAATTTTTTAATATAAATCATTGCATGAGTTTGGGACTGGAATTCACACTACCAGTGTGGCCTGAAATTCCCTAAGAAACTTTAGTTTAAAGTAGTTTCAGGTTGGCAATATTCATATGTGTCTAGCAGAGCTAAATGAAATATTCTTCAGAAAAACCACTTTAAACCTAGGTTTCAAAAAACTCCAATAGATAAAATTCTGGAGAACATGCACTCATAATCAAAAATTACAAATCACATGAGGAAATGAGCCACCATAGCAAGAATTAGCAGAAAATACAAACTACAGAATCATCAGACATTCAAACCCCATAGATACCACAATGATAAAATTCAGAATATTTAAAACTGTGTTTATTAGGATTAAATAAATAAAGGAGAGTTTCAAAAGTGTAACTATGAAACTAGCAACTGTAAAAAAATTACCAGGAACGCTTTGAAAAAATTAGTAGAATTTCTAGGAATTAAAACCTTTATGCACAGATTAAGCAGACATAGAGAATAGAGTGTGAAAATCTAACATATGCCTCCTCAGAGTTCCAGAATAAATATATTAAGAGAATTGGAGGAGAGACAATATTCAAAGATATAGTGGCTGCAAATTTTCAGAATTGATAAAAAATTCCAATCATCAGATTGAGGAAGTTCACCTACTCCCAAAGAGAATGAGTATGAATAAATCTACATCTCTAAAACCCTCCAGACAAGCAGAAAAACCATAAAAGTGACTAGAAACAACAGAAACAATAAATAGAAAGGATAATTACAGTGACATTCGACTTGTCAGCAGCAATGTTAGAAGCCAGGAAATGGAAAAATAACCTTAACATTCTGAGAAAAATTACTCTTAACTTAGTACTTCTGAGTATAAAATTATACCTTGCAAGAATGAAGATGAAATAAATATGTATTATAACAAAGAATGGCTTGTAGAGTTTTAAAAGGATAAGCTGTTAAAAAAGGAATGTCTAAAGGCCATTCTTCACAATACAGAAAAACGTTTTGAGATGTAGGAGGGAATGGTGAGCAAGAAAATTGTATATATGTGGGTAGATCTAATTAAACAATGACCATTTAAAACAACTATTATGATTTCTACAAATTGAGAAAAAATAAAATACTGGGTACAAATTGAGAAAAAATAAAATACTGGGTAAAAATAGTGGTAGGTGCTAAATATTCTAAGATGATTGCATTATTTTGGAAGAGGATAAAGATACTGATTAACTACAAGATGGAAAAACAGGATAAAATCAATCATCTAAATTAAAAATACATAAAAGGAGAAAAAACAAAAAAGGAGCAAAAAAGAAAAAAAATTAAATTGTAGAGCTAAAGCCAATTATATCAAATTTCACAACAAATGTAAATGGACTAAAGTTTCTGGGTAAAGGACAAAGATTTTCAGGTTGCATTTAAATTTTAAAAATGGAGAAACACTTAAAACATTCAGACTTGGAAAGGTTGAAAGTAAAATGATGAAAAAGGATACACTAGATAAGCACCAATCAGAATGGAGCTGGTGTAGCAATATGAACCTTAGAAAAACTAGAAACACATTACTGAATATAAAAAATATGACCCCATATTGAGTTCTAAGCTTCTCTGAATTTAATACCATAGCTTTACAATATGCAAATAACAATGGTCATAACTAAAAAGAGATTCCAACAAATCCATCATCAAACCAGCAGATTTTAATACACCTCTTTTATTAAATGATAGATTAGGTAAAAGATATCATTGAGGTTGTAGAATATCTGAACCAAACAACTAACAAACTTGAATTAACGTATTAATAAAATAACAATCTTTAAGAGAACTTTTCTTTTCATAAATAAATAAAATATTTATAAAAATAAAACACAAGTAGCAAGATGCAAAATTTTTAAATAATTAATTTCATACTATACTAGATATAAAATTTTCATATATAGCATATATAATAGCTGTAAAACTATATAATCATATACTAACTGTAGTTATGTATAGTTATATAATCTCATAATCGCTGGAATGGCAAGAAAGTTACATCTAAAGAGAAATTTATATCATTTATATCAGAAAAGAGATAAATATTAAGGGTAGAATAGAAATTAATAAAATAAAACCAAAATTGTACTAGAGAGACTTAAAAGAAGCTAATATTTGGTTATTTTAAAAGGCTAATAAGAATAGACCAACTCTAGTGAGAAGGATCATTTAAAAAACAGAGGTAGACAGCACAAATAAAACAATTTTAGGGATAAAAAGGAAAGCAAAACTATAGATCAAACAGGAATTAAAAGAAAAGAGTATTTTTTTTCAACTTTATGACAGTATTTTGGAAATTTAAATGAAATGGACAAATTTCTTAAAAATCAATTACTCTGACCAAAGAAAAAATATTAAATTTTAATAGTCCTGTAACAAGTAAATAAATTGCATCAATAGTTTAAAAATCTCCCCACAAGGAAAACATTAGGCACAGGTGATTTTATAGGTAAATTTTATCAAAAAATGAAGAAACAAATACTCCAAAATCTTTATAAACACCTTCAGAAAACAAAAAGAGGGTACAATTCCCAAGTTACTTCACGTGCCAAGCACAACAAGATCAACATAGAGAAGTAAAGTTATAGGCCAATCTTACTTATGAATATGGAGTTAAAATCTACCTTCTCCCTCCAAAAAATATGTAAAAAGAGAATGTAAAATGACCAAATTAGTTTCATTTCAAGAATGAAAAGTGAGTATGAAATTATAAAATTTATAAAGGTTATTCACCACATTAAATTGAGTCTCTCAAGGTCATTCTTTCTGATTATTGTTGTTTTCTATTTCTAATTCAAATTCGATCAATGTCTGCTTCTTATATTTTGAAGTTAACTTTTTGTGTGCATTTACTTTAGAAATGTGATACTGTCCCTTGGATTCATTCCTTTATCTTTATGAAATGTCTTTATTTTTAGTAGTGTTTCTTGTTTTAAATCTATTCTGTTTTAATCTATTTCTTGTTTTAAATCTATTCTATTTAAAACAAATCTATTCTTGTTTTAAATCTATTCTATTAGTATAGCAACACCAGCTTCCTTCGGTTAAGGTCTGCATAGCATGTCTTTTCCCATCCTTGTAACAATTATGTGTTCTTATGCTTAAAGTTGTGTGTCTTTTAAGCAGCTTATAATTACATTTTGTCTTTACATTCAGTGTGACTATCTTTGTTAACTGGAATACTTACTCATTTATATTTAATATAATTACTGCTTTATTTGTGTTTACATCCTCCAATTTAGTACCTGTTTTCTTGTAGTTCACTTGTTCCATGTTTCTTTGCCTCTCTTTTCTTGACTTCTTTTGAGTTAATCAAAAACTTTTCATTATTTTATCTCCTTTAGTAACTTACTTGTTTATAAGTTTATTCTTCTTGTAGTTACTCTAGAGATTACAATTCCATTCCTTGATATATTACCATCTGATACAAATTGTTACTTTTCCACTTCCTTGATAATGCTCAAAATGTGGAACATTTTCAGTCCATTGACCCTCTCTTGCATTTTGCAATTTTGTTGTCATGTATTTTAATTCTGCATGTTTAAAACCCCACAAGACATTATTATTGTTCTACACAGTCATTATCAGTCAATGTACATTTATATTCATCTATATGTTTACCCTTTGACTTTGTGTGTTTAATTTCTTCTTGCATTTCTGTGATTCCCTTTAGGATATATATAATTTTTTCAGACCAAAGATCTCTCATTAATGTTTCTTTCAGTGCAGGTTTGCCAGAGATAAAATACTCCTGGTTTTTGTCTGAAACTATCATCATTTTACATTTATTTTTGAAGAATATTTTTGCCAGTTATAAAATTCTAGGTTGGAATTTATTTTATCTCAGCACATTAATGAGGCCATTCTCTTGTCTTTTGCCTGCTGTCATTCTGTCAGGAAAACAGCTGTCAATCTTTTATTTTCCTCATCTCAAGATAATGTTCTTTTCCCCACCTCTGATTGCTTTTAAGCTTTTCTCTTATTTGGTCTATAGCAGAACACTAGGTTGTGCCTCAAAGCAATTTTCTTTGTGTTAATTCTTCTTGGGGTTTACAGAGCTCCTTGAATCTGTCTTTCAACAATTTTACAAATTATCCAGCCATTTTCACCTTGCATATCATTTTATAGTCCCTACTACTACTTTAATTCTGGGATTCTGATTACATATATGTTGGATTATTTGGCTGTGGCTCACATGACATCTCATACATGTATTCAATGCTCTTTCATGTATTTTCCATTCTTTTCAATATTTGTACTGAGTTTAGATATTATATATTGATCTTTCTTCAAAAAAACCCAACTAATCCTGGCATCTGCTGTTTCTAATATTTAGTTATACCAATGTAACATGTACCAAAAACCTTAAGGTATTTTATATTTTTGTAATTTCCATTGGATTCTTCTTTTTATTTTATATATATTCTAATTCTCTGTTGATATGCTCTAAATTTTAATCCATTTTCTCCAAGTTTCCTGTTTATCAATCATACTAAACTCATTATATTAAACTTTATGAAATTTCCATTACTCTACCAGTTTTCTTCAACAAAAATGTCAGTATCATATGGTTCAAATTGATGCTGCTTTAATTCCATTATCTGAATAGTGTATGAGAATCTTTCCATTGTCTACTTTTCTTTTGGCTTTCCGTCAAGTGGTCCTAAATGTTGTGTGTGTGTGTGTGTGTGTGTGTGTGTGTGTGTGTGTCTGTGGTGTTTTTTAAATAAAGTTTAACTGCATAGAGTATAGCACACAAATCTTAATGTATAACTTGATGCACTTTTGTATATGTATACACCCATATATTTTCACCTAGATCAAGATATAGAGCATTTTCAGTAATGTAGGTTACCTCATGCCCTATCCCAGTCATTGCTGCACCAAGAATAGTTGGGGAAGTTATGCTTTTTTTATATAGTATGTACTCCTTTGTGCTGATTTCTTTTCACTTAACTTTATGTCTATGAGTTCATCCATGTTGTTGTGTCTGTCAGAATTTTGCTCCTTTTCATTGTTGAGTAGTATTCCATTGCATAAATACATGACAATGTATTTATCCATTCTACTGTTTATGGATACCTCTTGTTGTCTTTCCATTTGTGTGCTTTTATGAAGAGTGTTTCTATAAACATTGTGGTGCTTATCTTTGGTGGACATAACCACTCATTTTGGGGGGAAATATAAAACTAATGAATCCAGATGCTGGGCCATGGGACATATGTATATTTTGCTTTAGTAGGTATTGCTAAATAGTTTTTCAAAGTGATTTACTAATTTATAGTCTTATTAGCGATTTAAGAGAATTCCAGCTGTTCTACATCCTCCCCTGAACCTGATACTGTGAGTCTTGTTAATTTTAGCTTTTCTGGTGGGTGTATAGCAGCATATTATTGAATTTTATCTTTATTTTTCTGATGATTAATTGATTAATTAAATTAGGTACTTTTTTGTGTTTATTGATTATTTTTAAATCTTCCTTTATGAAGTGTCTGCTCAAGTTTCTTGTTTTTCTGCTGGGTTATCTGAATTTTTCTCATTGATTTATACGAGTTCTTTTTATACTCTGAATTTGAGTTCACTGTTGGATATTTGCATTGGAAATATCCTTTCCAAGTCTATGGCATGAATTTTTATTCTCTTAATGATATCTTTTAATGAACATGGATTCTTAATTTTAATGAAGTCTAATACATTAGTCTTTTCTTTTACAGTTCGTACATTTTTGGTTTTGGGAAAGTCATGTTTGCCTACTTAAAGAGAATTAGGATCTTCTCCTATTTTTCTTTCTAGAAACCTGATTTGTTTTAATTATCATTTTTAATTCAATGATCCATATTGAATTAATTTTCATGTACTGTGTGAGGTAGGGATTGTATTAGTTGTGGTTCTTCAGAGAAAAAGAACCAGTAACATATCTATATACATAAAATATAAAATAAGGAATTTTCTCACCTGACTATGGAGGCTGAAAGCCCCAAGATCTGCAGTTGACAAGCTGGAGACCCAGGAAAGCTGATGGAATAGTTCCAGTCTAAGTCAAAAGACCCAAGAATCAGAAGAATTGATGGTGTAAGTTCTAGTCTGAAAGCGAGCAGGCTCAGGACCCAAGAAGAGCCAAAGTCGCAGTTCAAGTCCAAAGGCAGGGAAAGATGAATGTCTCATCTCATGAGAGTCAGTCAGTGACTGATATCTATGGGAAGGTCAGTCTCTGTTCTAGTCAGGGCTTCATCAGATTGGATCAGGCCCACCTGCATTGGGGAGGGTCATCTGCTTTACTCAGTCTTCTGATTCAAATGTTAGTCTTATCCAGGTATACCCTCACAGACACACCCAGAATGTTTGACCAAATATCTGGGTGCCTCATGGCCCAGTGCAGTTGACAAATAAAATTAACCATTACAGGGATCAATATTCATTTTTACCTATCGTCTATCTATCTACACTTGACCCATCACCATTTTTTAAAATGACCATCCTATTCCCAGTGAATTGAGTAAATACTTTGTCACTAATCATGTGTCTGATAAGGATGGTTATTAACACAATTAACAAAGTTGATGATAAATATAGCTATATATATGTTCATAACTATTTAAAATATTTTATATTTTTACTAAAATAATAATTGTGTGGTTAAAAAATGTTAATGTACTCTGCTGCCCCTTTTCTCCTCTGCATTCCTGCTCTCCATAAACAATTGTTTCTCATGATTTTGCCCATTTCTAATTAATGCTTATATTAATGCAGATTTCTTGAGTCATGAGTGTTACATATTATATACTGATTTCTTGTTTTATTAGTTACATTTTTTTGCTTCTGCATCCACTCCCCATTTTCCCTCCTCTACCTAATCAATATATCTATGTCACAAACTGTAGTTATATCAGTAATTAATGTTTATATTAATATAACCATATTGCTTTCTGCCTAACCATGCAGTATACAATAATTCTCCTGTACAACTTTTTGGTTTTCTGGGACGTTGACAACTCTTTTATTTTCTGATTACTTAGTGTTGTATGCATTGAGAGTCATTTCTTGATAAATGCTCCAAAAGACTTGTCAAATATATGGCAGTATTTTTCCAAGTCTTCAGACATATTTCTGAGCACTTCATATGTTCTCCTACCCCAGAGACGTCCTTCCTACAACCTTTTGTGAGCTTGTTCATGTAGCTTACGGTGTTACGGTGGACATGAAGAATTTTAATCTCATCTCCTATTCTTTTGTATAGAGCCTTTTTTTTTTTTGTCTTGTTTCATTGCTGTTTGTTTTTTTCCCTCTCTGAAGCTCGCAGGATCTACTCTTTATCCTTACTGTTCTGAAATTATGTGATAATGTTGTTGGCATAGGTCTTCTGTTATTATTGTTTATTCTGTTAGGTGTTTCATGGATCCAGCCAATCTGCCAGTTTCTCATTGATGTTCTCCCCAGAATTTTCTCTTGCTGTCATCTATGGGAATTCCTGGATAGACTCAACACATTTCTCATCTTCTCTGTTCTGTTACTCATCTTTTTTGTTTTATTTTCTATTACTCATCTATTTGTTTTATTTTCTCCCATCTATTGTCTATTCCACTAAGTTCTTTTTAGTTTGCTTGTTTGTTTTCATTTTTGTATCCCTCCTTGTCTTGATCTGTGTCGTTCATGTTGAGTTTTCTCACATGCGTTATGATTTTGGGCTCTTTATTCATATTTAAAAGCAAAGCTTTAAACTCATTAGAAGCTCCAAGTGTCCTCATCAGATCACCATTAGGGGCCTCCACTGTGGTGCAATCAGGCTGCCAGCTTTTTTGTCTTTCTGTTGTAAAGCTCCCTAATGACAGACCTTGTAAACATTTTTATTTGTATCCATTTGGTTTGTCCAGAAAATAGTCCTTTAATATACTATCTGGTGGCATTATACCAATTGCTGACACCCTGGAAAGAGGGCAAGGGAAGAGATGTGGTATGTGGCCATTCTGGATTTGGATTTACTTTTTCCTTTTGTTTTCAATTTAGTACCTTCTCTCCCAACTACATCTGGTTTCCCCACATCTGGAGCCTCTCAATTCTAAACATAATAAAACTCCCATTTCCTGTAGAGATGGGAATGGGATATATCCTTGGCTACACATGGAAGACAAAGAGATTGGAAAAGGCATGGGGGGTGGCATCTAACTGCTCAGTACAGATGTGCAACTTTGGTAACTGTGCTGCCAAACCCCAAACCTTCCTAGAGTCCTGGGGGAAATGAATTTTTTTCACTGCTCTCTCCTCTATTGGCACAAAGGCTTCATTTTCCTTGGTTCTTCTGTGTTATTTACCCCTGCTCTATTTGCTATCTTTGAAACAATTTCTATCTATGAACAGTGTTGATTGCTCTTCTATTCTCTTTATCTTTATGGGTTATTATTATTTCAGTTATTTTACTAGTGTATCAATAGAGTTTTGAGAGAGTAAAGAAATATATGCATGAGAAATTTAATGTATATCTATGATTTCATAGATACTTCTTATATATATATATAAATCTTTCTTTACAGACACAAATCATACCACAAATTAAGCAGAGAATATGTATTTTGAAATAAATCCTGTACTTTCATAAAGACTAACACAAAGAAAATCAAAAAAGGATAAAATGTAAATATACAGGTGTATATTTTATGACTAAATACAATAAAAATAATCACCAAATAATAAAAACCTCCACAGCTGTCAACGATAGAAACTATTACTAACGCCTTGACTATTATTATTGTTATTATTAATTTTATTATTACTACTAGTAAATAACCCCTGGAATAAAAATTAAGTTCAAATAAAAGTCCAAATAAAAAGGAAGTATGAACTCTTTAAAAATGAATGTCAGTGAAGACAATGCGTGTGAAGGTCTGTGAGTACTCACGTGAATCTGGAGAGTCTTAAATGCACATAGCAGAAAATAAAGAAGATTGAAAAGGAAAAAAAGCATATATAAAACTCAAGAAGCTAGAAAATAGATAAAAAATAAATCAAAATTCTATAAACATGTTTAATAAAGATAATGGGAACACTCACTAACATAGAAATTTAAACAAATGAATACAACCCCAAAAGCTTGCTTAACAAGACTAATTAAAAAAAAGTAAAACTTTTCACAAGACTAATCAAGAAAGAAAAAGAGAGAAAAAATAAACGTTAGAAAAAAATGGGACAGATACATAGCTACTGACAATATTATGAAAAGTTATGAGTAATCTATATACTGGTTTATGCCAATAAATGTAAACATTTCAATCAAATTTTTAAAGATAAAGTAAGTGGTGAAAATCAACTCAGGATGAGATGGACTACCATAATATATGAATAACCATAGAATAAAATGAAAGGAAGTCACATAACAATCTTTAAAAATGTATCAAGCTCAGGTGGCTTTATGGGTCAGTTCTACTAATCTTTACTGAATTAAAATGATATACCGTATGAACTGTTTCAGATCGTAAAAACAAAAATTTAAAGCTCTTCAACTGATTCTGTGATCCTAGCTTAACTTCACACCCAAACCAGAAAAAGAGCTTTAAAACAATCTCAAATCAATGAAAAGGAAAGAAAAAATAATGTCAAACTTACTTATGAACATAAATGCAAAGATCCTCAAAGAAACAATAGTGACTTTATTCAGGCAATAATACAAATATTGTTTATATTTAGTATAATAGTACACTTTGACCAACCAGGTTTACTCAAGAAGGTAAGACTGATTTAACATTAGAAATCTATCTTGTAATTAATTGATTTAATAGATTAAACAACAGATGATAGATTTTATATTCTTTTTTTTTTTTTTTTTTTTGCGGTACACAGGCCTCTCACTGTTGTGACCTCTCCCATTGCGGAGCACCCGCTCCAGACGCGCAGGCTCAGTGGCCATGGCTCACGGGCCCAGCCGCTCCACGGCATGTGGGATCTTCCCAGACCGGGGCACGAACCCGTGTCCCCTGCATCGGCAGGCAGACTCTCAACCACTGCGCCACCGGGGAAGCCCCAGATGATAGATTTTAATATCCATCCTTATAAAAATTACCAGCAAGCTAGGCAAAGTAGGGAAGATCCTTGTTAAAGTACCAATCAGGAGCCACAGCCAGTATTTTTTTTACAGTAAAGTACCAGCATTCCTGTTTAAGTCAGAGCCAAGAATGCTAGCAGTCACTACTACTCTCGATGCTGTTCTGAAGGTTCTAGCCAGACAGCAAAAAGTAAGAGGTGTAAAACTGAAAAGGAAAAGACAAAACTGCCTCTAAATAGTAGACTTAATACATGAGTTCAGCATGAGATTAAAGAACAAAGATCTCCAAATCGATAGCTTTCCTCACCTCTAGGCATCATCGACTAGAAAAGATAATGACAAAAGATGTTATTCTCAAAAGGACTGGAATAATAATAATTCCAGAAATTCCTAGGAAACATATTTCTTTCTTTTCAAAGTTTTGTTGGCAGGTCTTTCTTGAGCATCAGGCTAATTTATTGAAATTGTGTGTGTGTGTGTGTGTGTGTATTTCTCCTCTATTCTTCCCTCCATCATCCTATGAAAGTGGGCACTGCTTCCAGGGGTAGATAGTGGGTCAGAAGAGAAGTGGTCTGCAGTACATGTGGTCCCCCCAACTCTCCTGGGAGATCACTGATGTGATGATGCCAAACATTAGTGACGGGCACCAGAGAGGAGACAGAGAGAAAGAGGATGTGCCCTCTGCTTTCCCAAAGGTGAGTTCAGAGCTGAAAGAGAACAAGGGTGCCTGATGGCAATGCCTGAAGAGGCCGACAATGTCTTGGGAGGATGGCTCATGACACACCTCTGCAGATTGGGCCCGAATCACTGGGTTCTCAGCCTCAACAAAGGCTTGGATGGGAGCCAGAGTTCCCTAAATTCAAGGGTCGTTACATGTTCAGCAACAAGGATGGTCGAGGGGACTTTGATGGCCTTAAGGATGAGAGGCCCTTTTTCTGTTTCTCTTCTAGACAAAAAGGAGGTAGGATAGCTACCCTGAATCTGAAGTCAACCAGGCCCCGGTTTGGATCGGTATGATGAGTGAAGCAGTACACAGAGTAGGAGCCCATGCACTTGGGACAGCTTGAAGCCCCCATAACACCAGCTCTGGACCAAAACAGGAACAGAATAAAGTTCCATTTTGCTAGTCCAACCCTGACTGAGGCCCTCTGTGTCAGTTTCCTCATCTGTAAACTGTAGACAATCTTCATAGCCTTGCTGTGAAAATTGAAAACCTAAGGCATTCAGTGTGCTCAGCAGTTTTTAGCATATCACTAAATCATGTTCATACATGTTAAGTATTATTATTATTGTTATTATTGTTATGAATAATATTAAATCAAAATATATACTGCAAAGCTGTTAGAAACATAGAGATAAACATAGAGAAACAACATCAGTGGTAGAATATAGCTGTATTTTTCTGATTTGGTACCATATTTTATTTGCTTACTTAATATATCAAAGTCACAGAAGTCTATTGATAACATTGATTTAAAGTAATGTATTAAACTCTGCAGAGATAATGCTTGTTGCTTTTTTTCCAGTGCCCATCAAATATTTACAATAATAATTATGTTAGATCTCTAAAATACCCGAATAAATTCTTGAACAGATTGTAATGGCTACATTCTCTGATTGCAATGCAACAGACTGTATATAAATAGTATAATTTTAAATGAGAAACTACTTGAAATTTAATAAGCATATTTCTATGTAACCCAGTAAAAGACAAATTGCAACTACAAGTATAAACTACTTGAAAAATAATGAGATAACAACATAGGAAAATGTATGCGCGGCAGCCAAAGCTGTACTTATTAGTAAAGTAATAATCTTAGATGTTTTTCTTATTAAACAGAACAAAAATAAAAACAAGTACTCTGACCATTAAACTCAACAAGTCAGCAAAAAAACAAGAAAGCATAAGAAAAGTAGGAGGAAGGAATTAACAGAAATAACAAGCATAAATATGCAGTCAGCAGAATTGCTAAATAAATGAGATTGGGTTCTCTGAAATGACAAATAAAATATTCAAAACCAAAAAATCTAATCAAAGAAAAATGAGACCAAAATAGGATTGAGAATAAAGACATAATCACAAATATGAAGAGGATTTATATAGACTTCTAAGAGATTTCTATGAAAAACTCTGCTAAATATGGAAACTGCGTAAAATTCATAATGTTCAGGGAAAACACATTTAAACTGGCTTAAGAAAATCTAGAAAATACAAGTAAACCAGAGACTCTTTAAACAAATAGAAAAATATTGTCAAAGAAGTAGCTCTATAAAGATGCTGGGATCAGAGGGTTTTACAGGCAAGATTTATCAATCCCGTAGGGGATAGATAATTTCGCTGTAATTTAGCTGTTCTAGACAATGGAAAAAGAGTTTCTCTGCCTCTGTCTCTGCCTCTCTCTCTCTCTCTCTCTCTCTCTCTCTCTCTCTCTCTCTCTCTCTCTCACACACACACACACACACACACACACACACACACACAAGCACACAGAATTTTTTTAAAAAGAGAATACGTTTCAGAAGAGAGGAAATACGATTTTTTAAATACATTTTTGCTCATAATATGATTACTTACCCAGAAAAACCAGCAGAATCAACTGATAAGCCATTGAAATTAATGAGAAGTGAGGAGAGTAGCATATTACATAATTGAAAAATAATCACTATTTGATCAGAAATAACCAGCTGATGGATGTAATAAAAAATGATCCCTATTTATTATAACATTTCCAAACATAAACTACCTGGAAATAAATTTAACAAGAAATGTGCAAGACCTATAGCATGGGGGGAAAAAAACATCCTATAAAACTTTACTGAAAAAGCAAACCTGCATAGGTAAACTCCTGGTGGGTGGGGGTGAGTGAGTCAATCTCTAGGGAGGGATGCTGACGCCAGAGCATCAGGTGGTCTTGTGGAGATTAAAACCTTGAAAATATGTCCTTTTCAAGTCTCAGAGACATTTTGTGAAAACAGTAATGAGAAATTCCCTGCACCCACAGAAGCCTGGATAGATGTAAATGAGGAGAAGCTGGGGCAGGGCCAAGCCGCACAAGAAAGAAACCTTAGCCACTGGCAGGGCCTAGTTAATAGTTTAGGTGGTTGAGATTAGGTAACCCCAGGAAGACCTGAGGAAACAGGGCACCAGGACTCTTTACTCAGTGGGGGTCACAGACTCCACGTTGACACTGGTGAAAGCTGGAGAAGAAGTGAGTTCTCTTCGGAAAAGGGGGCATATATACCAGCATACACTTCCCGTCCATCTCAGTGTGGCCGTGGGCCCTATGAGGACCCTGTCTCAGCTCTTCTGTACTGTCACCTTCTGCCATGGGAGCTTACCCTGATCCTCCAGAGGCAGGGGCATAGATCACCATCCAGGTCTCAGACTCCAGAGTCACCCTCCAGGTCAGGAGAGCTTGATGCATGTGGGCCACTGCTTCCTGGGTGGGGGACGGTGTCCTGAGCATAATCTGGACTTAAAGTTAAGGGGCAGGAGGGTGGCTTTTCCATTTGTCAAAGATCTCAGAAGACAGTCAGCCCAGCTGACTCAAGTCAGGCTGTCCTCACTAACTGATTTGTTGGGTAATCTCTCAATCCTCACCACACTTTTCTATGGAGCAGGTTTTCTGTGATCATACCAAGATGAACTTGGGGAGCATCAGTCTTCATCTTTATCAACCTCCTTCCTGACCCCACCCACAAGCCACCCTAAATAAAGATGCTAAGTAAAAACTGTGCACTTGCCATGAAAGGACAGCTTCCAGAGAAATGCCCTGTCCCTACCTGCAGCCAGATTACTGTCCTAAATGCTTACAGAGAAATTCCAGTGCCTGCCATGCTTGTTTCCATGTGCAAACAGAGGCTGCACCCCTCCCCCACCGTTGCCATCTGGTAGATCCTGTTTATCTCTGCTGGTTGAGTTCTTCTACCCTCCACATGCAAACACCGGATCCAGGAATGCACAATTCTAACCCAATCCAAATCTAGGAGGTGGAAAAGGCACACTCGGATGTTTTCTAGTTCTTGTCAGTTAACCGGTGAAGCTAGTTATTTAATTTTTTATACTAGCTCAAAGTCACATGTCTGAAGGGCCTGAGGGTTTTCTTGGAGCCTTCCTAATTTTTTGCAATCAGCTCCTGGCTTCCGACTGCACAGGAGGGCAGTCAAGATGAATGAGTGAATAGAAATATGACATCAGAAGACCCTGAATAGACCCAGTGGTCAGGAGACATTAATCTTGAGGTGTGCCATCTCCTTTCTCTGAGGAGCTAACGTCGTCCCCATTTCTGACCACTGCACTTCATTTATCTGGTTAATCTCCCAGAACCTGGGTCTTACGATTAATCCCATAGGTAAATTCTGCTCCCTGAATTTTCAGGATGGCACAGATCACTGATATCTCTTCTCCGACCTCAGCCTTCCCTGGACCCATATTACCATTCACACCATCTGGGGTCAACTCTCCCCTCTGTTATTTGACCTTAAACAGTCCAGTCCTATAAATACCACAGCCAAGGTAAAGTGCATGATTTAGCAAGCATTCCCTGAGCACCTACTACATGCCAGGTGCTGAGCAATGTGCTGTAGGGATTGTGGAGATGATGAAAACGTGGAGTCTGCCCTCCCAGAGTTTATGCTTACTTAAGGCAGACCCTAACTCTGTCACATGGCAGACCATGTTCTGAAGCTGAGGATGGTACTGAGAAAGCACAGCAGATGGGGGCTTGCTGCTGACTCTTGGGGAAGGGGAAGGCACTAAGCACCTGGGGCAGGGGATGGGCACTTGTCAGGTGGGAAGAGCAAGGATACACAAAAGAGCATGTAGAGGAACCGTTAGTCTGATGTGACTAAAGCTTTAGGTGCATGAGGGAAAGAGAATGAAGAAAGGTTGCTTCAGGATGTTACGATGGGTTTCCTTCTCTCAGAACTGGATAAAGCATCAGGACAGTAGAAGCTACGTTTGCCATCTTGCAAAAGTCTCAAATGAAGTGTCTGATAATCTGTTGCTTGTATGACTCTTGAAGCCCTCAACCACCTTGAGGATATACGAAGGCTTAAGGAGAAGAGATCAGATGAGATCTGTTAGTGGATTTCTTTAGAAAACTTTGGTGATGCCTGCAATATCTCTCTCCCAACCTCACTTGAAGACAGGAGAGAAATCCTTCAGTGGGGTCACCTGGGGAGCCTAGTGTGTGCCCCACAGTCTGGACATGGATGTCTGCCTCCACCTGGGAAACCCAGAGGACAGAGATAAGTGTTAGCTGACTTGGACAGAGTTGGAAAAACCCGGCTCCCCAGAGTTGGCAGGAGTATCTCCCCGTGGGCCATGCATGGAGAATGCCAACCTGCAAGGTGCAGGTACCCTTCCCTGGAGATGAACCACCAGAAACTCAGGGGCTGAGGCAGAGTGTGGCCAGCCAGGGGTCATGCATCACCCACTTCATGGAAAAGTTCTTCAGAGAAGAACTGGCAAAAGCAGCCTTCAAAAGCCAGAGTCAACTTGAACTTTCTGCCAGCCAGGTAAGAACTTCCCTGAGCCCTCAGCTCTTCTCTCCCCTCCTCCACTGCACAGGACCAAGAAACATGGACTTGAAAGTGAGAAGCGTGGTGAGCATGAAAGCAGACTCCCCTGACAACTCAACTACGAGCAGTTTGGGGACAGGTGGGGGCTGGTGACTGGGAGAAGTCAGGCTTGTGGAAGAAGTTGGAAACTGATTATCACATGGGACGGGCTTCTTGAGTTACTGAATTGAGACTGTTTTGTGAGTTAAGGCTATTTCAAGATTTTTTTTTCTGCTGGCAAGAGTGATTTCCTAAGCTTGTGTGCAGGAGTGGGGAAGGAACAGCCCAGCAAGCAGACTTGACAGAAGGAAGCAGTATGCCATGACTTCTACTTGTTCCTGGGTGCTGGGTATAGAGCTTAGGCCTTCACTGAGTGAGTGTCAAATGCCAGGGAGGGCTGTGCACTTTTTCGGGGGTGTCTAAATTTAACGTTTCCGAAACCAGGAGTGCTCAAATGTGATAAATACATGTTTCATCCCGTTTGTGGAAAACAGGATAAACTTCCAAATGTCCTTCTGCATTTTAGTAAGAAACTTAAAGAAATGGAGAAATCATTTTTCTATGTGGTTATGTAGTTTTCGAAATTCTAATGACTGCATAATACTCTACTTAACCAAGTCCTGTTGGATGGACATTAGGTTATTTACAATTTTTCACCATTATAAATAATGCTATGATGAATATGCTTGTGTATTAATCTTTTTGGTTACCTCTGATTATGTCCTAGGGTGAAAACAGCAGAAGTGAGATTACTGAGTGAAAGAAAAAATGCGAGGCCTTTGATACAAAATGCCAGTTTCCCCAAAACCTTAAACCAATTTATAACCCCATGTGTCAGCGACAGTATAATTCACCCTCACACTGCCAAACAACGAACATGAAATATTTTAAAATCTTTTCTTATATGATAAATGATTAATGGCATGTCAAGGTTTTAATATGTATTCCTTTGAAATCTGGTGAGAATAAACAATTTTCTATCTTGACCAAACGTATTTCCTCTCTTACAAGTTTTCATTTGTTAACTTGTTTTTATATTTTTGAGTTCTTTACCTTTTTCATGTCAGTTCATGTGAATAATCTGCATAATAAAACATTAACTCCTTGTCTTATTTGATGCAAATTTCATCTACAGTTAATTGTTTACCTTTTAGTAGTAACTTTTGATATTTGCATGTTTTAAATATCATGTAGTTAAGTGTATACATCTTTTTCCTATGTGATTTATTCTATCAAGGCTTTCTGAGAACAGAGAAAAATGCCAATTTTATAATGTCAGGTAAAAATTATATTTACAGTATGGTTAGAACTATAAGATATACATACACCAAGTTAAAACCAAAGTCCTAATAGCAAAATCTAGAAGTTTATCAAAATTTTACCAGTAGTTGGCATTAAGAATTGGGTATGTAGATATTTGTTTTCTATTTTTCTATATATCTCCTATTTTGTGTAATAGGAGACTTGAATATTGTACGTGAACCTTATTCCACAAATTCAGATGTGCAAGAAATGTCATATTAAAAAATGTCATTTTCATTAAATCAAAACAAATCTGACTTGAGTTTCCATCTTTCAGGGCTGTTGGGAAATTTTATCTTAACTATTTTGTCTCCTCCGCTCCTTTGGACACACTAAAATCTTGAAGGTTCCCCTGAGAGCCATAATACAGGAACTTCCAGTCTTCAGCTGATCCTGATCTAAGCCCATTAGATCCTCACCCAAGCTCTCCAATCCCTGAAGAAGGACATCTTCAAATCCTGACCAATCTTGGGCACAGGGTCTTTCCCAAGACACAGAGCCTGGGACAAGGGTTCAGTCTGTGGACACTGTGCAGGCATTCTGCTCTGCAGTGTGAGTCCTTGTGGTCCTGCTTCTGCAATCCAGAACCCCTAACCACCACCCTCTTCCAACTTTCCATCGTCTCTTGCCCCTAACCCTCCCCATCCCCCTCTTCAAAACACTTGCATCTCTCCTCTTTCACAAGGAGCTAAGCCCTTTGGAAAACAAAAGTCAGGAAGGGAGCTTGCCTTTAGGAAAAGTCCAGAATGTCTCAAGAAGGAAGTCAAGTGCCCCTGGTCAGGGTCTGTGGCACCTGCTCAACTGCCTCCTGTTCTCTCCCTCTGTCTTCTCTGTAACTGATGCTTCAGCCCTTCTTCCCAACTGTCTTCAGCCCTAATGTTCTCTCTCACCTCTGGGTACTCAGGAATACTGCCCTCTGCCCAGAACATTCCTCTCCCACTGACTCCTATTTGTCTGACCTCCTCTTACCCCCTTTCAAGCCTCAGTTCAAAAGAGCCATCTTCCCTGGGAAACTTCCCCTTTCCTTCAGACCTGGGTGAGCCCCTCCTTGCACTCTGCACTTGGCCCTCCAGAGGATCCATCACAGGGCATAAACAACCTGCATACTCATTTACGTCTCTCTCTAGGCTGGAAGCCCCATGAGGCAGGGTTTGTGTCTGGAATGCAAAAGATGCTCAATAGTGAACAGATGAATAGGGTCACTGGTGTTCCCGCCCCTTCCCATCCACCAGCAGGCTTGCCTCTGGATGATGCTGGAAGTTTGGGAGTTTCCCTTTGTACATCTTATCGCCCTTATAGCTCAGTGCCATGGAATGTCACTACCAGTTCGCAGCCTGACTCCCCCAGCTGGTCTGTGGGTTGCTTGAGGGATGTGGGTGTGCCTCATTTGACCTTAACTCCCTATGCACATAGTACACAGCCCCGTGCATGCCTGCTACACAACACACACACACACACACACACACACACACATACACACACACACACACAGAGTGTTCTTTTTGCTTTTTAGTTATTAAGTCTTCTTTTTAAAGTTGTCTACTCTTTCCAAAAAACTGAAGTTTAATCACAGTGTCAAAGTGTATGTGATATAGACATAGATATAGATAAGTATAGATATAGACTAGCAAAACTACTATGAGATTCCTTTGAAGAATAAAGTAAGAAGAACTACATATTTTTTTTAGGGAAGAGTTAGGAGTAGGACTTGCAGTAACAGATATTAAAATGCATTATAGAGCCACAGTGCTTAACACAATGTGGTATTGACAAAAAGAATGAACAGATCAATGGATGAGAATTGATAGTCCAGAAACCTTCCTTAGTGTATGCAAGCATTTAATTTATGATAGAACAAGCAACTCACCAAAAGGAAAAGATGACTTTGGAAATTATTGGCTAATCAGGGAAAACATTCAAATCATACCCATATATCCCTTTCTATAGCGAAACCTATTTTAGATTAATTAATGAGTTACATTTCAAAAATTAGTTGAAAATATAACAGCAATTAAGTTTAGGGAGAACTTCCAAAACCTAAAGTTAGTATAAGCAATGAAAAGAGGAAAGATTGATAAAACTTTGTAAACATTACTGGCATTTTATGTAAAAATGTATCACCATCATAAACAACAACAACAACAAAAAACAAATAGACAAGGATTTTAAAAAACACTATAGATAAGGAATTAATTTCCTTCATGTTTTAAAAATTACTTAAAAATCAATGAAAGAAAAAAAAAAAAAACTAGTTATCTACCAGGAAACAAAATCAATTAGTGATTCTTCTGAGTTGTGGGAATACTAACAATCTTAACTTTTTATGCTTTTCAGTATTTTCTTATATCTTGCATGTATTACTTTTATAAGCAGATTAGAGACCAACAATATTTTAAAGCACATATCTTCTCTATCAGGGTGGTGTGAGGTGAGGGGTGCAAAGAACATAAAAGAGTTTATAGAATATTAATGCAAGTAGGTAATACACATATAAAAATGATCACATTCAGAAGTAATTAAATAACAATGCAATCACAATTTTAATTTCTAAAATGGCAGAGTTTTATAAAAACATATAAGATTCTATGTGATAACTGTATGGAGAAATGGTATTTTCATGTCTATGCTGGTCATAATGTGATTTAGTAAAATCCTCTGGAAGGCAATTTGTCAATTATATATCAAGAACCTTATTATAAGAACATATTCCTTGATTTAGTCTCACATCTAGGACTTAATCCTTAAGAGTGAATTAGGCAGGTCCACAGTGACTTGGGTATATGGCGAGGTAACACAGAGCTTTAGGCTGGGATGTTGGTCCCCTTCCATCAATGGAGAGCTGCTCCCTCTGTCTGGAACTGGACAATTTCTTTACCTCCCATGACAACCCACGTGGACCCTGGCACCAGGAATGTCCTTAGTTCTTAGCCTGCACTTGATGAGTACCTTGGACAAATCTCCAGGCGCAGCCACACCTCTTGAGCCTGATGGCACTTGTCCCTGGCATGGCCTGCTTTCCGTAGCTCCCTCCCTAAATGGGTTGAGTCTGATGCCATGGGGGCAGGGATTTGGGAAGTCATTTGAAGACCTGAAGGAAATTCTAGGCCTGGGATCTACACTATGTGATCTTGAGCAGGTCACTTCTTTCTAAACAAGCATGTATGACCATCTGCTATGTGTCAGACACTGTGCCAAGGTCTGTACTGATGAGGAAGCCACCTGGGTTGGACCTTGCGTATTGGTTGCTTTATCTCTAAACAATGATGATAACGTGCTTACTCACCCTCCCGCTGCCATCTACAATGAGCTGCATCGAAAATAATAGATGTCAACCTGCTACACATCCTCGAAAGTTCTGTAAAACCTGCAAACTATTTGCTTTAGGGTCTCCCAAGTTATGCTGTGAGCACCGCAGATATCAGGACCATGAAAATTTTCTCTTTCACCCTTTGCGCTGGCAAAGAGCTGCTAAACATCCTGGAAAGTCCTAGCTATCACAGAGCCGGCTTGGACCTACCACGGTCACACTGATGGATATTGACAAAGGCTGTCCTGGAACAGCTCTGACCAGTTGTAAAGACAGAAATCCAAGAGTTATTTGAGAAACCTCTATCTTGATCAAACCTCCCCCTTAACATATCTGAACCATCACCAAGCCTGGTTGATGCCTATTTTCCTCCAGATTATTTCAGAATACTGGGTGCAATTCTTGGGGGTCTTCCCTTTGCTCTTAGGATAAAGACCCACTTTTCATAAAGGCAGGAATATGCAGACCCCTGTCAACCTTCACACCCACACCACTGCCCTCCAGCCTGACATTAACCATCACATACTTCCACCCCAGGGCATTTGCACAGCACGCTTCTCTCACTCCATCCCCCTTGCCTCATCCCCTTTCTTACATACTAGTTTTTGTTTCCAACTAATCTTATCTGTGGCCTCTGAAACTTCAGTTCCTTGAGGAAGTCATCCTTGACCCCAAGGTTAGACAAGCTTCCCTTACTTTGTCCCTTGTTATAGTTCACACAACTTTTCTATCATAAGCTAAGTATGTTCCAATTAGTATGATTTCTTATTTCTGTGCTCGTGTTATGAGATATTTGATTTTAGGCTTCTATAATGTCAATTTCTTCTTCAGGAGGTAAGCTCCATGAAGCCATGTTCTTAGTGAATGAATGGACAAGTGAACAGAAACGGGCTTGACTATCTCCCTTTGGGGACCAGTTCTGGAGCCTGGAAGAACCAACTGATGGCCAAACTGAAATGAGGGTGAAGGGCCTGAGTTTGCCCACGAGTTGGTGGAGAGTGCCTCATACATGATCCAAACACATTCCCCTGAGCAAGGGAACACAGAGCAGAGAATACTGTGTGTGTGTGTGCATCTGTAGAAAGATTTTGAGGAAGAAGCAGAAAATAAAAAGAAACTCAATTCCTATGCCCGTGGCATGCGAATGGTCTCTCTCTCCATTGATTTCATTTTGTGCGTCTCTTTTCTGTGCTTTCCCTTCACTATTGAACACTCTGTATTCTAAATGTTATAATGAACCCAGTGGCCTTGACGGCTCTCATCTTTAACCAGAAACATAATCGCCTCATTAACCTCTGGGGGGAGGTTTGGCTTTGCCCCCCAAAGGCTGGAGGCCAAAATTTCTGGGCGTGCCCATAGCCTCAGCTCAGCTGGTCGGCCAGAATTAATGGGAGATCAGCACGTTGGGGCAGAGCTCTCATTTGCTGGGTGGGGGAGCAGGCATTATTGATTTCTGTGGCAAAATGCTCTAGCTCCTTTGCATCGGGGGCTGTTATTTAACCATTTATGCACTTTGTCCCTCTGACCAGTGGGGAAGGCTGGGGCCCATGAAATTCAGATTTCTGGTTTGTGAAGGGTAAAAATGCTTCCTTGTGGTATTCCTTCTGGCTATGCTCATCTTATGAGGATACAAAATAAAGAGAAAAATCAGGTGGATGGCTCCACTGGCTACCACTTTGGTAACAAAAAGTAGGGCTATGCAAAGCGGCTGGGCCCGTGAGCCATGGCTGCTGAGCCTGCGCGTCTGGAGCCTGTGCTCCGCAATGGGAGAGGCCACAACAGTGAGAGGCCCGCGTACCGCAAAAAAAAAAAAAAAAAAAAAAAAAAAAAAAAAAAAGTAGGGCTATTTTTGCAGCATCCACAGCAAACAAAGTTGGACTTCTACCCCCCAACATCTGAGCAGAGAATCAGTTGACCAAACCCTCTTGGGTGAGTAAGATGGTCTAATACCAGCAAAATTTCCTGGATGATGTGAGTTCTCAGAGCCCTTGGAAAGGAGTTGGACCAACCCAGTTGGAACGACGGTGTGTCTGTCTCTCTATGGAATGATTTACATAGATGATCTCACTTAATCCTCACACCAAGCCTTCAAGGAAGACATGATGAGTCCAGTGAGACTAAAAGAGATGAAGCAATCCCCCCCATGGTAAGCAGAATACTACAGATACAAATAGTCCTACTTACCTAATCGAAGGTCCGTGCTCGACTCTTGCTGTGACCGTGCAATGTAGCTCTGCCACTGGCATCCTTGTGAAACTTGTGGAAACCACAGACATGCCACCGCTGAGTCCCCCCAGTTATAAAGTGGACATAAAAGCATCTCCAAGAGGATGGAGTTTTCTGGAGCTTCTTCTAAGCATCTAGCTGGTGGCCCTTAAAAATACTAAGTATAATGAGAAAGCATTTTCAAATGTGGAAAACTAGATCACATCATAAAACCTGACAATCCTCCCGACTTCTATTCCAAGCCCTTCGTCCCAGTGCTCAGGCCAAGAGAATCCCATCTTGGCCGTGTTGCTCCGCACCATTGGTGCAAACAGCCAGGCATTCGTTCATCCTTCAAGTGTTTTCTGAGTGCTTCCTATTAAGACACAGTGGTGTCAGTTACCAGTCCTGGGTGTAGCGTGCCTGTCCAGAGCACATGCAAGTGGCCAGGTGCTGCATGAACTGGGCTCTCTGGGGCCCAGAGGAGAGCCTTGGCCTTTCTGGACTGAACACGCAGCTTTTCTGACAAGACTCTAGGTGAATGGAACCCCTCACTCACACCTGCTCCCTGAGTTCTAATTGCTCCTCTGTAAGAAGCTGTTCCCCCATGTCACTGCAGGGTTTGCCTCTGGCTCCCAGGGCACCTTGGAGAGCCAGAGGCATTTCCTTGGGCTATGGGACCCTTTCAGGTGGGATAGAGCTCATGTCAGTTGTCTGTGGGGCTGGCTCTCACTCCCAGCATGGCCATGGGTTCCCATGTCCCACTGAGAGACCCATTCTTACCACTGTCAAATATCTGACAGTTTAGTTCAAAACACTTATATTTTAGCTTTTTTATTTTTCCTTTTGGAGCTTAGAGACACAGGGTTGACTTAATCATAGTCCTTGGCTCAAGGCATTTCATCATGGTTGTCAGTGCTAGGTGTTGCTTTTTATTTCCCCCCAATGTTTTATACAGCAAACTTGAAAGACATTTACAGTGAACACCTGTACACCTTCCACCTATATTCTACCTCAGTACATCACTATAGTTTTTCTTATCATCTGTCTATCCATCGATCCAAACTTCTACCCATCAATGAATCTACTTTTGGGGTGCATTCCAAAGTAAATTGCAGACTTCAGTACACTTTCCTGTAAATACTTCAATATTTGTTTTCAGTTCTTTTGCTCTTTTGTTATAAAAACGTACATACAATGAAATGTCAAATAATAAATGTATTTATTGTGGAGTTGTGACAAATACATGCACCAGTATATCCCTAACACTTATCAAGATATAGAACATTATTGTCCTCCAGAAATATCCCTAGTGTCCCTAATTCATCCTCTACACCACTCCTTAGAGGCAGCCACTGTTCTGACTTTTTTCCACCATAAATTGGTTTTCTCTGCTCTGAACCTTCATATAAATGGACTCATCGAATATGCGTTCTTTTGTGCTTCTTTCACTCAGCATAACATTTTAAAGCTTCATCTGCGTTGTTGTACATATCAGTACTGTGTTCTTTTTTATTTGAGTGGATTTCCATTATATGAATAAATTACCTGAGTTTGTTTATCCATTCTTTTAGGCCATGGCCACCTTATGAATCAAGCTTATATGGTGTGAACATATGTTTTCATTTCTCCTTAATAAGTACCTAGCCTAGGTGTATCTTTAGTTTTATAAGAAAATGCCAAATTTTTTTCCAAAATGGATATACCATTTTACCTCCCTATCAAAAATACATGAGAGTTCTGGTTTCTCCACACCTTGCCAATATTTGGTGGCGTTAGAGTTAATCTTGGGCATTCTGGCAGGCAATCAGTGGTATCTCATTGCAGTTTTAATATGCATTTCTCTGAAAATGAACGATATTGAGCATTGTTTCATGCATTTATTGACCATCATTTGTCTTCTTTTGTGAATTATCTGTTTAAGTACTTTGTCCATTTTTAATTGGGTTATTCGTCCTTTTATTATTGAATTGTGAGAATTCTCCACACTAATCTTTTGTGAGATATATGTCTTACAAATATTTTTTCCAGTCTGTGCTTCCCTTTATGAGTGGTTTCTTTTGATGAGCAGAAATTTATCATTTTGATGACTTGTAAATCATCATGGTTTCCTTTTACGGTTATTGCTCATGGTGCTGTATCCAAGACACTTTTGCCTACCCTCAGTTCACAAAAATATGGTTTCCCTTTAAAATAATTTGTGTTTTAATTCATAATTTGTGTTTGTGTTTGAATGAATCATTTGCGTGTGTGCTATGAGGTAGGAATTGAGGTTCAATTTTTCCACATGAATATCCAGTTATTCAAGTGCCATTTGTTGAGAAGACGTCGCTTTCCCCATCACATTGTTTTGGCACCTGTGTCAAAAATCAAACGACTGTGTAAGTGTGCATCTATATCTGGGTTTGTACCCTTTTTATAAAAAAGTATTTATTTCCTTTTATTTCTATTCCCCACACCCATTTCCTTCCCCCAAACCTGAGATGCCATTGTAATGTGTTCAAAGCATACGTTTCATTTGTAAATGTTCTTGTAAAATATGTATTTTTATTTTGTGTATAGGTATTTTTAATTTATGCAAATAATATTGAGCTCTATATCTTAACTGTGTTACTGTTTACCTTTTAAAAATAAGACATAATATATATATTACATATATATTTTTAATGAACCACTGACATCGTGAGTGCATCTAATCCCCAGCCTCAGTGAAACACTCTGTTTTGTGTATTGTGGTATTTCACCTCTCTGCTCTCTCAGTGATGGACATCTGCTTACCTCCAACTTTCTACCCAAATTCATGCTGCAGTGACATCCCCATGCAGCTCCTGGAGACCTGAATGAGAATTTCTCTGTGGTCAAGATGATAGCTTTTTCTAAAAATGACCACCACAACATATCCCATCTACACACTCTTCTACGATGTGATGTTGACACCCCTCCCATTGAGAGGTGGGGTCTATGTCTTCTTCCCTTGATCCTGGACGGACCTTCGTAACTTCCTCAAGCGTTAGCATCAAGTGGAAATGAAGCTATGTACCAGCTGAGGCTAGGTCAGAGAAGTGCCATGCATTTCTTCCTTGACCCTGGGGCCGTTGGCTCTTGGGAACCAGCTACCATGCTGAGTGGGAGCCCAGTAACCACATGGAGAGGCGGCATGTAGGACTTCTGCCAACAGCGTCAACTAGGATTCCAGCTGATGGCCAGGAACAGGTTCCAGGTGAGGGAGTAAGTTTCTGATGGTTCCAGCCCCCAGTTATCAAGTACATCCCCCACTCCACCTTTGAGCCAGCCCAGCTGATGCCACAAAAATTAGAGATGAGGTTTCTCCACTGAGACCTGTCCAAATTGAAGACTGGTGAGTGAAATAATGATTGTTTTTTTAAGCTACTAAGGTATGCAATGGCTTGTTATGCAGTAAAAGATACCTGAAGCATATGGACTCAGTTTATGTATCTTGATTAAATCTTACAGATCGCACCCACAGAGGGCCATGGGGCCTACTCTCCCATTGTCAGCTCAGAAGGCCCCTCTGTCCTCACATTCCTGCTCCTACTTGGCATTGCCTGTTACTAATTTTTGCCTAATATTTGCCAAGTAATAGCTCGTTAATTTAATTTGTATTTATCTGATTACTAATGACTTTGAATATTTCTTCATATGCTGGTTAGCTTTTGGGTTTCCCCTTCTTTAAGTTTCCTATTCATACGCTTCTTCATTTTTCCATTAGGTGCTATCTTTCTATTTGTTTTGTAGTCTTGATATAAGTCCCTTGTCAATTGTGGAAATTGCAAACATCTTCTTGCCTTCAGTCATCTGTCTATTAGCTTTGATAGCTGTCTTCTAGATTTAGCAGACAGATGACAGAGTGAGAGATTCCATGAAGGAGGAACACCATCTGTGCCTTAGTTGCCTTAAATACCTCAAAGCAGTTGTCAGTAACACTTCCTTACATTTCTGTACAATGTTTTCCAGTTTGAAAAATAGGTGCATGTGTATGTATTGTTTAGTCGTTAAGAAAACCCTGAAAGGTAGTTACTGTCACTCTCCTTGTCCATTTTATAGCTTGGTAAATGAAGGGCTAGCTATTTGAGGTGACGTGTCCAAGGTCACACAGCTCTTACATGTCACTGAAAAAGATCCAGGCTCCATTCCAATGGAATAGGGATGAGGGAAGAAAAAAGGACTTCCATGAGCTGGGTGATGACCCAGTACCCTAGGAGAGGAAGTGGCTGCTAGATGCAGCAAGGTGAAAACCTGAGAGCCACGGCATCTGGGGACAATCCCTACCTTAATGATCAGCTCCACACCTTGGGTAAGTAACTTCTCCCATTTAGGCTTCAGTTTCCTCACCCATAATATGAACTCAACAATAATAATGAAGATGACCTCTTAAATGAATCATGAAGATTAAAATAGGTAACAGATGTAAACTGGGAAATATTTTATCCTAAAACTATAAGGAGTCAATTCATCTGGGGAAAGATCTTGGGTATGTCAGGATTTCAAGCTCAGCTCAAGTCCTAAAAGGCTGTGTGGCCTTGGGAAAAACCCTTCACCTCTCTGAGTCTCACGTTCTCAAAAGGCCCTTTCGGCTTAGGGATCATGTTGAACTTGAGATAGGGTCAGAATTTGCTCCCAAGGAAAAAGGCAGGGGTGTGTGTGTGTGTGTGTGTGTGTGTGTGTGTGTGTGTGTGTGAGAGAGAGAGAGAGAGAGAGTATGTGTGTGTGCATGTGCTGGGTGTACATGTCTGTGAGTGCTTGTGTGTACACGTATGTGTGCATGCAAGGACATTTTAGCATGCATAAGTGTGTGCATACATGTTTATATGTGTGTTTTTGAACATGTACATGTGTATATGTGTGAAGAGGGTGTTAGATGTGGGGCAAAATACTATTCCTGAGAATTAATACAGTCCCCTGAATTTCCCTGATTATACTCCAAACACCTCCCCTCCCAGACTGAACAGTTAGAAATCGCTGCTTCACTGTTTTGGGAGTTGGAGGATGGTGCAGAAGGCGGTTAGTAGGGACCAGAGCAATGGAAGTGGCCAGGGCAGAATGGAAAGATCGGGCTACATCCTTGCGTTCTCGTGTTTCCAAGCCCTCAAGACCCTGTGAAGAATCTGTGGTTGGGCCTGGGGAAGCCGGAGAAGGAGCCAGAAGCACAGCAGCAAACAGAGCCCAGAGCAGAAGTGCCTGAGCTTGGGGTGCCAAGCTGAAGAGCTGGGCTTCCTGGCCTCTTGTTACCCCCCGGTGAGCTGTGCCCCAGTGACAGCGCACCCATTGCCCACGGCGTGTCTAGTCTCAGAGGCCACCCAGGGGGGTTTGGGGGCTCTGTGTGTGTGTGTATTGCTTGTCACATGGCACTGAGCACAACTCTCTTTGCTGTGCAGGAAAGAGTAAGGATGAGCGGCCACACACACCCCTGCCCCGCCCCCCGGTTCTAGCTGATCCAGGCTCTGATGGACATGAGACCATCACTCCCCTCTCCTCCAGGCCCCCGGGGGCTCTGCCACTGGCCTGTCCCTGCTGCCACACAACTTCCAGAGCTGCCTGGGCCCGGCAGTTTGTCACCACTAAAAGCCTCATATCCTGGCTCCTCCTGCACTATTAATCTTGGAAAAACGCATTGTCAAGCCTAACGAAAAAGGGGAAGCCACAAGGAGGAGATGTCCACACCTCAGGCTGACAGTTGTCAGGCAGGCCGCCGTGACATCCTGCTGGGGACAGAGCTGGAGGGAAAGCAGCCGTGAGAAGTGCCCGGGGCGGGGCGTGTGCAGTGTGAACTCGGGACCTGGGCATCGGGGAGCCCGCACCTGCTGAGAACAGGTGGCCCCGTCAGGTGGCAGAAAGGAGGATGGAGGGCAGGAGACTTGGGGCCTGGAGGGGACATTTCCCGGGGCATGGAGCGGCAGGACACTCCCAAGGAGAAGGGCCTCCTGACCAGGCCTTCTCGCTGTGACTGCAACATTCTGCAGAAAGGAAGCTTCTAGCAGCTGGCAGCTGAGCCTGCTCTTCTCTGGTCCCTCTGAGATCACTGGGCATGTTAAGACCGGCCTCTGATCAGGGGCCACACACTGGCACGACTCGGGCTTAACCGAGTGCAAAGCCTTGGTTTATAGAATGTTCACTTTTTTTCAATTAGTTAATAAAGTTTGACACTGGGCTATTCCACGTAAAGAATCAGATTTGCAATTTCTCTTGAAAAATTTAAGAAATCTGGCCATTTGGCATAAAAAAGAATGAAATAATGCCATTTACAGCAACGTGGATGGATGTGGATTACCTTACTAAGTGAAGTAGGTCAGAGAAAGACAAATACCATACCATATCACTGATATGTGGAATCTAAAAAGACGATACAAATGAACTTATTTACGAAACAGAAACAGGCTCACAGACATAGAAAACAAACTTATGGTTACCCAAGGGGAAAGGTGGCGGGGAGGGATAAATTAGGAGTTTGAGATTAACAGACACACACTACTGTATATAAAATAGATAACCAAAAAGGACCTACCCTATAGCACAGGGAACTCTACTCAATATTCTGTGATAACCTACATGGGAAAAGAATCTGAAAAAGAACGGATGCATGTATATGTAAACTGAACCATTTTGCTGTATACCTGAAACTAACGCAACATTGTAAATCAACTATACCCCTATACCCCAATATAAAATAAAAAATAAAGAAAGGAAATCTGGCCGTTTGGGGTAGATTCCCCCACATGGTGGCCCTCAGCCACAGCGGCAAAATCCTGACTGGCAGGCAGGAGCTCCCCAGAGACCCCGGGCCCAGCAGTCCTCACCACCCAACCACTGGCCACGTTGGTTGCCGCTCATGGGTGCTACCAGTGGCCAGCGCTGAGGGCTTCCCTGCCCTGCAGCCCCTTACTTCTTTCTCTGTTCATTTTCTGCCTTGTGTTGATACCTTGAGGGCAGCTGGGTTTTGTTACCATGAAAATCTAATGGACTATCTATCTTTCAACCTTCCCCTCACAGTTCTTTCTCCTCTCTCTTCTCACCCCAGAGCTAGTTCTCTCTTCTTCAGCCAGCAGTGCTGTCCACAGCCCTCCCTCTAAAGGCTCCAATGAGCTCAAAGATCACAAGTCCATCTCCTGCCCCACATCCCCCTTGTAAATCGCCCTAGGAGACTAAGGGTATGGAGCATGTCTGACAGTCGGCCAGCTGATCCTGTTGACAAGTGGGCCCCGAATATCCCCCACACCCAGATGTGGGCCCAGATGTGGCCCCAAGGAGAAAGGGAGTGCCCAAGACCATGAACTAGACACACCCAAGGCTGCGAGAGAGCGATCAAGTCCAGAGAAGTACGGAAGAAGCTGGGGTCAATCAGGAAGGCTTCCTGTAGGAGGAAGAGCTTATGATGCAGTGGTTAAGAGCATGGGTATTGTGGATTTCATCTTTCAGTTGCCAGCTATATGACGTTGGGCATGTCATTTAGCCTCTGTAGACCTCAGCTTCCTCACTGTGAATGAGGCTGATGATGGTGTCTACACTCTTTCCGGCCCATAGCCAGCCCCATCTGCTACAACTCTCAACTTCTCTTTCTTTCCTCCCTTTAGAGTCATGACTTGCTGGAATGAGTCCTTCCCAGGACTTCTTAGAGCTGGTCCTCTCTGCTCTGTGTGCAGTTTTCAGCCTTTAGGACTCAATACAAGCCATATTGGAGGCGACTAAGAAATATTTTTTGTTTGGCTGAAAATTGGGGATCCACTGTGGGAATTAGTGTGGAGGCCAAGGCTATTTCTAAGTAAGGGAGATGAAGGAATGAATCAACAAGTTGTTCGTTGCAGTTTGAAAAGCAAAATATTCAGCTAAAGTAGTTTTTTTTTTTTTTTTTGAGGTATGCGGGCCTCTCACTGTTGTGGCCTCTCCCGTTGCGGGGCACAGGCTCCGGACATGCAGGCTCAGCTGCCATGGCTCAGGGGCCATGGCTCAGGGGCCCAGCCGCTCCGCAGCATGTGGGATCTTCCCGGACCAGGGCACGAACCCGTGTCCCCTGCATCGGCAGGCAGACTCTCAACCACTGCGCCACCAGGGAAGCTCTAAATTAGTTTTATAATATTCCTTTTACTTCCTTATGCCCCAAAGTCCCTCCCTTTTACATTTGGGGTGTAGGCCTGTAGTGTTTGGGGAACAAGAACTAGAGAGAGTTTTACTAACCTTAAACAAGCAGAAGCCTACCCTAGACCAAGGAAGACTGGGCAGCAGAAAGTAAGCTAAGAGTCAGAGTGGTCTCCAAGCTGACAAGAATCATCAAAGCTGCACCATAATTTAAAATGCATGTATATCATGCAAAAGTGAATGTTAGCTTCACTGTGAGCCTCACATTGTGTTGGCATCTGGGGAGGATGGTGTCCTCCCCATCCACTCCGGTGCTCTCCCCCATCACAGGAGAGGTAGCTATGATGGTGAGCAGAGAGAAGGGCATCCCCTAGTCCATGGGGCCATGGGCGGGGTTTGTGTCTTTGGAGCCTCTTTAGGTCCTCCCTATGGCTGGAAGGGGCCCTTTATCTTCACAGAAATGAAGGAAAATACACCATTTAGTCCCGGGCTGGATTCTGGTGCAGCATCAACTGGACAGCATCCTCTGAAGGCCTGAGCAGGCACTTACATTTTAACATCCAGAGGGGAACTCACTGGTGTCATTTCCTCAGCTTCTCTGAGTCTGCCCTTTCCACAGGCATGGAGCAATTTTCCATTTCAGTGACCCTCTCCACCCATATTTCATGACTCATGGGTAAGTCCTCTCCTTGGAGTTTTGACCTGGGGTCACATCTCCACCTCCAGCATCCATTGTGCCTCTACTGCAAGCTCTTTGCAACTTTCAAGTGAGACAGGGACTGGCCAGACAGAAGAGGCTGTGACACAATGAATCATTTTCTTCTCACTGCTCTGAGGATGCTCAGGCAGATGCCTGACTGAGATCCCAGCTCTGTGAGATTTCTTCTACCTGGTGAATTTTCCCCAAGAGCCAGGAGAACCAACACTTTACTCCCTCCTCTTAAGGAATTTCCTGCCGATAGTCTGGTGGTCTCATCGTTTGGTGCTGTCCATGCTTGAGGCCAGGCTAACTGTATACCCCTCAGAGTACCAGGACAGAGCCGGCACAGAAAAGGATTTCAAAGGCTGCTTGCAAAAAGGATGTGTGAGTTGCAGAGATACCCCAAGACCCACACTACACGTGTATATGGAGATAGGGAGTTTGCACAGAGGTTACTCTTGGGAGCGGGTGGGAGTGTGACCCACACAGAATGTACTTCTGCACCCTTGAGTCTCCCCACCAGATTCATCTGGGCTGTAATTTACCCACTTGAGTGTTTCAGTCACTTTACCAGGGCTGGGAGGCATAAGAAAGAAAGGAAGGAAGGAAGAAAAGGAAGGAGGAAGAAATAAGATTTCTTTTTAATTCATTATTCTTTTTCTTACTGAAATATAGTGGGCATACAATATTATGTCAGTTTCAGGTGTAAGGACATCTTTTGAATAATAGAGATAGAGGTGGAATGTGAAATCCAAATATGAATTTTTAAAAACACAGAAAGGAAAACAATCATAAGTTTGCAGGCAAGTTTGCTGTTCCATTTGAGCCCTGTCCCTAACGTTCATCACCCTGAAGTCAGGATGCCCCACCTGGGAGCAGCCTGGGGAAACCTGCGTTCCTCCGCAATTACTATGAGAGCCTTGGGACATGCATTAGCAGAAATTATCCTTTTGTGCCCTATTTCCTGCAGCAGAGGAACATGGAACCCTCTGGCTAACCCGGGGATGTGAATCAAACAGCCCCGATCTCAAATTCTCTCTCTCTTCCTCGCCTGCATTGCCTCCCAGAGTTAAAGATCCCTCCGGACAGCTCCACCGAGGTGGGGTGTGACCGCTTGTCATTTTTACGGGTTTCACACTTTGTCTTCAGCTGTTCTGGGGAGCCCCTTGCCTCATGAGGAGAGCTGCGTGTGGCGAGTGTAGACAAAGGCACTTGGTGGTTTCCTTAGTAACCTGAGCTCGGGGAGACGGTCAAGCTGGGAGGGCAGGGCTCTCATGGGCGGGTTGGGGGTGGCCTCTGCACCTTTGTGCTGGGCTAAGTGCTGGCCTGACCATGCTCAGGAAAATCTCACAGAGCACGGAATTCGAGTGACACCAATGCCATCTCTGCACAATCTGTGTAGCTCTGTGCACAGTAATAGTCTATGTAGCTGCACGCTGTGTCTGCAGCTACACGGACTGTTGGGCTTTTCAGGCAAATCAGCAGTGTTTGATGTCAGTCTGGCCATTGACCATCATTTAAGGAACTTGAACCTCAAACACCTTCTCCCCTCGATGTGCACCTTATACCTGCTCTGCCCGAGGATGAGAACCCCCAGACCTTCATCAGACCCTGATGTCTGCCCAGGGCAGTGGCTCTCAGCCCAGAGGAGGATACACCAACATCCCCTGGAGGGCTAGCCCTATCCCCAGGGCTTTAGATTCAAGAAGCCTGTGGACGGGGGCTAAGAATTTGCATTTCTAACTAGGGCCCACGTGATGCAGACACTAATAGTCTGGGTACCACGTTTACCATGGTCTGAGATATATGGTCTTGTGGAAAGTTGTGAATTCTGGGCCAGGTCAGATGTTTCCACGGTCTTCCTTCTCCACCTGCTTTTCCCCTCTCCCCAGAGTCATGCCGACTGGATAGAGAAATTTTGGAGGGAAAGTACTGCACGTGCTTCCCTTGTTCTCCATCTGTTCCTCCTTTCTCTTCCCTGGTCTTACGGCTCACTCTGGCTATTGGCTGCCCTTATGGTCCTTGGTCTCTCTTTGAACAAGTGTGCTCATTCAGGAGATGGCATGTGCATTCCACAAACATCTTCTACTGACTCCCCTGTCTAAAGAGGTCCTGAGGGGGCTGATTGGAAAAGGTTTGGAGGATTCCAAAAAAGGCAGCTGAGAGACCCTGAGATGCAGGGTAAGTCACAGGAGCATGCCAGGCTGGTGGAGGGATGGGGGGCGGGCATGGACCCAGGGGCAAGAGTAAAAGACATAAACAAGAAAGTTAGAGTTCAAAGTCACATGTCAAAACTCAACACAGTCAAAACTACCACCCAGACATCTCTTAGGATGGGCCATTTTGAGATCTGGGGACACTTCACTATTGCATCCCCCATCGCAGGCATGGACCCCATGCCCTGAACAGTGCAGTACCAGCCATGCTTCTGAATTCTAAGTTTTTGCTTTGCATTTCTTAAACTTATTTTCTTACATGTAAGTTGTATGAATGGTTGAATGCTCTTAGATTCTTCCTGCACAGGATATAACTCGACAAAATTCACCTTTGGGGAGGTCATCGTATAGCTTATCATGCAAACCTGGCACTTTTGAGAGTGAAAGGGAGCACAGTGAGTAATTATGGGACAACAGACAAAATTGAGTCTGTGCCAGGTCAGCCAAGACTTTTGGTTACTGCGCTCTCACGGTGATCAGAGACATGCTGTAGAAAACACCATCCAAGTCCTCCAAAAGGACGAGGAAGAGGGGCAGGAATGGGGGGGCCCACCAGTTCTGACAGCCTTCAGGGAAGGTCACATGATGCAAAGCAAGACCCAAAACCCCCAACCACCAGACTGAGAGGGGCCCAGGGCTATAGCTCATAGGCTGATTGCATGACTAAGCTGAAGAACACTTTGAGAAAGGTGGGGTGCTACTGTTTTTTCTTGCCATCTCTGAGAGGAACTGTTCTATGACTCTCTTCACCTCTCTGGGGTCAGTCTCCTTATCCATAAAATGGGAGTGCTGTTCTCTGATATCTTGGAGGTGTTAGAGCATTATGCTTGTGTGATGTAATCCAACAGCACAACACTGGTTTCATTTCAAAAGTGGTTGGCAAACTGTCCTCTGGTCAGTATGGCCCGCCACGTGCTTTTGTCAGTAAAGTTTTATTGGAACACGGCCATGCTCTTTAGTTTATGTACTGTCTACGGCTGCTTTCATGCTTATAATGATAGACTTGAGTCATTGTGATGGAGACCGTATGCCACGTAAAGCCTAAAATATTTACTATCTGGCCCTTCGCACCAAAGGTTTGCCAACTCTTGCTTTGGAAGAAAGACAGACAATGATAAATCAGACTGTGAAGAATTTAAGACTCAAGAGGGTGCATGTTGAAATGGGATTCTGACTCAGTCCTGATGACCCTATCTGACATTTCCTGATGGAAAAAAAAAAGACACTTTTGGGAAGATTTTCAAAATTTTTCTTCTGTTAACTTAATTAGGAAAAAGAAAAGTATCTGCAATTTTGCTCACCAGAGGCTTCCACTACCAACAATTTGAAATATTTTTATCCAGTCTTCATCTTATGCAATTTTTTTTACAAAACTGAAATCACAAAATTTTGTTATCTTGCTTTTCACACGTTATATAACATAAATGTCTTCCTTTTGATCAAAACATCTTCTTTACTGGCAAGATTGATGCTTGTATACTATTCCATTTTAGAGGTATATCATGATTTACTTATTCATTCTTCTGTTGTTCCACATTATGTCTTTTATTTTTCTACCTCTTGTTGTTGTCTTTATATATGGAGAACATCGCTGTGCTCATTGCAAGCTATTTCCTTAGGAGATGTTCCTGGAAAAGACATTGCTAGGTAAATGAAATGACTATCTTTTAATCCCATTGCTCAACTTATTGAAGAGGAAAAATCACTAAGTGGGCTTGAGGCTGGGTCCTGTCATCTTGTCACTCTGGAAACCTCCAGCCAAGATTACAGTAAGCTTCAGGGGAAGTGGGGGGCCTGGTTTCCGTTCATAATGATGGTCGTTTTCCTGCAGACTGGACGGAAAATGCTCAGGCCTCCAAAACAAAATCAAAAGTATGGCTGGAAACCAACGACATCTATGTGTTCAAAGGCCGCCTTCTGAACCCACACACTGGGAGGTCAGAGAGCTGGAAACCCAGGGGCTCCCATGCCGACTCTGGTGCCCCACGGTGGAGGATATGTGCCTTCTGCCTGCTTCCCAAGTGCCTGCCCTTGTGTCAGAAGGCAAACATCCTTAAGCCTAATGGGGTAAATGCTTATTACACTCCGAGCTCATTTGTAGCAGAAGGCACCTACTACAATCCCACTCCTCATGCAAAATTGCCAATTTATGGCAATATTCCTTGTTTGGAAAACAAGACTATCCAAACACTATAATTACAACGTGAGCTGGCAGCCGAGAGTTCCTGCATTAATGCAAAGGCCCCAGATACATTCGTCAAATAGAGTTTTTTTCTCTTTGCCTTCTTCTCTGGGTACTTTTAAGTTCAGGGACAGAGAACATGTCTTCATTAGAAACATTAACATTCACAGGCTGTAGTAAATTTTGACAGTGAAAAGGTCTCTGTAACCTTTAGTTGTGCAGAAATTTACTTCCCAAGAAAATTACATCTGGCACTGTCTTAATTAATGCTAGCTTTCTTTTCTGAAAATTGTGGGCTTGTCAGTAAAAAAGGCAGAAAAACCTAAATTTAAAAGGCTGGACACAAAAGACGCTGAGAAATAAAGCTCTGTGAGATTTCATAATATTGCTCTGTTTTTGTTCTACAGTAAGGAGATGAAAAGATCTCATTTGATTTTGCCAAATGCAGCAACATACATGTAGACTTGATTTGCATTTTCTCTCTTTTGTCTCTGAGTTTTACCCTGTAAAGCGTGCTTGGGAAGGTATTCTATTTCAAAAGCAATAGGTCAACTAAAATCTATACCTACGAGGAAAAAAAATAATGTATGACTTCATTTTTTTAGCCTTTCTCTAACTGTTTGTATTAATCGCAGCTAACAGGAAGAACTGTGGCTGTGTTTTCTCATGTGAATTTTGATGATCTGACATTCCCTTTTCCTGGTTTGAAGTGGGTTCTAAATATGACAGGAGAACGTGGTTTCACGTGGGGACATTTTTATTTTACGTGGCTCAGACTTCTATTTTGACAGTGAGATGCTTGTGCTTTCCTTGGGGTTTAGGGATTCATTTAGGTTCACGTCCCCCCCCCCTTATTTGGCTTTGCATTTTGATGATCCAACATTTCCTTTCTCCAGTTTGAGGAAGGAGCCTCACACACTCAGTCTCAGGGACACATGCTTTGCATCACAGGGACATGAAAAATACTTTAAAAACTGTCTTAGTTCTGCTGCATGCGGAGGATCTAAGTGCAGGGCTGGGAGAAGGCAGACAGCCTCAGAGAAGGTCTAACACGGTCCAGACTACTCTGGACTCTGATGAGAAGAGAGAGGTGACTTGTCCCAGGTCGTAGAGCAGAGCAAGGCTCACGTCCCCGCCTCTGGGGCTGTGTCCTCTCGGCCAAGATTCCTGACAAACTCTCCCCTGCTCACCCGTAGGGCAAAGCCTCAGGGAATAGTGATGTGATTATTGTTCTTGATTTTGCTCCACTGCTGCCAAAACGATGGTTCAGGACCACTGTGGGAACTTGAGGGAGTTTCGGTGGTACCCAGCCCGTGCTGGATCACAAGTTGCCCTGGAGGGAAGGGGTCCCCTCTGTGGGTGCCTCAGTCCGTCTGAGGTCAGGGAGGAAGGATCTCTGGCTCCAGCACATACTGAATGCCTCTGCAACACGGGATAGTCTCCCCTTTTAACAGAGAGAGCAGCCCTCAGGCTTCATCAAACCTTCATATTGAGCTGGAATTTAATTACATGGCTTTGTTTCCATTATAAGTTTTATTTTATGGTTATTTCAAATTTATGGTAAGTGCTATTAGTTTTCTCTTCATGGCAATGATATAAAGCTTCCTTTAAAAATTAAATCTATTTAAGTAAAAAAAAAAGAACAAATATAAATTAAATAAAAATATGACATAAAACAGAGTACCAGTGGTTCCCAGGTATGGCCAGAAATGGTGGTAAATGAGCACCTGAAGTTCAAGTTTTGGCAGAAGCTGCTTTAGGAGACAGAGGAGAGCGGGAGAGGCTGCTTTGAAAAAGTTCTGTTTTGGGCCCCAGGATTTTCCTTATCCGTCTAAGACTCTTTCCACGAAGGTACCCATTATACATAATTTACTTGTGTTTATCAAATGATTAGTTGGCGCCTCTCCCTCCTTTAATAATTCACCGTAGAGTGTGTTGGAGAGATGCCCCCCTCTCTACGGTTAACAGATTCTCCTGCTTCTCCATGACAGCATGATAGGAGGCAATATTTTAAGATAAAAGGGTTATTAAAATAGTGCATGTGCTGGAGTAACACTCCAATGTGCTTCTTTATCTGAGTTGTTGTCGAGTGCCCTACAATTTAATAAATTATAACATATTCATAAATAACACCTCGGGTTAGCGTCCTCACACATTTTTCACAACTTACCACCGTGTATTGAACGAGTGGGAAAGTTGGGGGAGAAGGGGTCTGCAGTGCAACAAGAAAAGTTTGGGTGCTCAAAAGCGCAGAGTGACTTTCCCCCAGGAAAGACAGCTACTTTTTTTCAGGGCTGCCCATGTGCAATGCGTTGGGGAGGCTAAAGGAGGGGCCATGGGGGTACATGGGGGCCATGGGGAGCTATGGAGGCTGTGGGAACCATGGGATAGAGGAGAGATCCACAGGGGATCACTGCGGCCAGTGAGGTCCATGGTGGTCAGTGGGCGTCTGTGGTGGGACCACAGGGGTCCTGGGTCTGTGGGAAGCAGTAGGAGATTGTTAGGAACTGTAGGGGTATATGGGGGAATAGGGCGTCTGTGCAGGGCTATGGGGTCTTGGGGAGCCGTGGCTGTGGGGAAGGGGAGATTCTGTAGGGCTCTAGCTTACGGGCCTAGGGAGTCTGGAGGCCTTGAGTACCCTCCAGGCCTCCAGCACCTCCGGCTGCCAGCTTGCTGTCTATCTCTTCATGCCCTACCTGCCTGGCTGGTAACCGCTTAAGAAATTAAGCACTGTCAGTTTGAAAAATTAGAGATAAAACCAGAAGAGAGAAAAAAATCTAAAGATCTGAGATGAGCCAATTACTAATGTGAGACTTGGCTGTGAATGTTCTGGAAGAGAGGAACTTCAGGCCAGCGCGTCTCAAACGTGAGCGTGCAGAGCAGGGTCTGGTGGGGCTGTGGGGGCCCCGAGACTCTGCATTTTTTAGCGAGAGACATCCTTAGGCATCTTGGTGCTCAGAGCCTGCCCAAGGGCACCAGCAAAACCCACAGGGGGAGACAAGCTTTGTCCTGGAAGCAAAGACCCTGAAGCCCAGCCTGTGGACCTCAGCCAGAGGGAACCAAAGCACTGACGTCACTCAAGGTGGAGGCTCAGTGGGTGCCAGGCCACACGGAAAGATGCTGCAAACCCCCACCCCCATCCCTGCCACCCCAGAGCCTCAGTTTCCCCACATGAGTAAGAGGCTTGTGGAGCTATTCTGGTTTCCCATGATAGACAGAACCTTTAGCAGTTGGCTTTAATATGTTTAAATGTCTCAGGCTTGGTGTGGACTGAGGGAACTCCTGTCCCAAAATGCATTCCTCACTTCCTGCCAAGTTTCCCCAGATGCCACCATTAGCATGGCATTCCTTTGGGGACAAAGGGACTCCCTTACAAAGGGTACCCCTGTGGAGAGAGGCCACAGGCCTGAGGATCTCCCCTCAGACTGTCCTGGCTCAGAGCAGGGCAGAGGCGGAGTGAGGCTGCAGGGAGAGCCATCAGAGCACATGCTGCCCTCTCACCCAGCCACCCCTGCGAGCCCTTCCCTGCAGAGGCGAAGGCGCCAGCTCCCTCATCCCCTGGCCAGAGTCCGTGCTGCTCCTCCAGGTGAGGAAAACCTTTGTGCAGCCTCAGACTCAGACCACCCTGCCAGGAGTCTGAGAGATGGCGAAGGCTTGGGGGATGGTCAGAGCCGCAGCCTCCAGGAGGCCCAGGGCTTGCAGGCGGATGTTTTTCAAGCAGGGTCCTCTGTTTCCTTTGCAGACATTGTCATTTCTCTGTGGTGATGCGAAGAGTGCCATCCTGCAGTTCCCTGGCTCCTCTGGACCTTTGCAGCTCCCGCTCGGTCCAGCCACCAGGGGCAGAGAGGGCCCTGGGAGCCGCGGGCAGCCAGCGCGTGGCTGCATGCCTGGACAGGGAGAGCTCCCTCCTTCTCTGCATTCCCTGAGGGCTGCTGAGCCGATGGCTCTCTGGAACCCAGGCCAGGCAATGCATCCAGCAGGGGGCCCCATGGATGCTCCTGGCAGCTGGGGACCTCCGGAATCCAGGACCTGGAAGGTTTCCTTTCGATCACACGGACCAAAGGTTTTGAACTTGAGATCCGTGGACTTCCAGGCGCAGGTGGATGAATTTTGAGGGGCACTGTGGGGCCACAACACTGACATGAGCTATTGCGGGCACCCGTGCGTGTCCATATTTACGACATTCTCAGAAGGGCTTTTGATGCTAAAACAAATAAAACCAAACCAGACCCTTCTATTTGCAGATGCATAAGCTGAAGGCGGCAGAGGGAGTCCGGGTTCCTAGAACAGGGCTCTGTGGAAACTTCCTCCACACCAACCTCACCCTCAAGCTCCTTTTCGGAGGCATTCCATCGTCTGGGAAGAGAGAAGTAAGTCAGCTTCCTCCTCGGGAATCTGGGCTCCCAAGGGACACAGGAATCCCAGACCATGGACCAGACCTGCCTTTCCGGCTCCCAATCACTACCCAGCATCCCCTGATGCAGAGGGGACCTGGGGCTCCTCCAAATTTGGCCTGGCCTCGGCTGCCTTCCCCCTCTCTCTGCTCCGTCCATCCCAGGCTCAACCGCTTTCTGGGAGGCCAGTCCTGGGGCGGCCTCCCAGCCCCCATGCCCCACAGCAGCCCATTCCGGCCCCTTGCACACATGGAGCACATCATTTCTGCCCTGCGCTGAGCTGCACGGAGAGCTGGAGGGGAACACTATATTACTGCGTTCTTTGCCTAACAACTGGTAACACATGACACTTGTATTTGCCCCAAGATAATGTACAAATATGTTTTACAGGGTTTCCTAATGATAATCATGATATTTCATTCTTCTTGCCCTTCTAATAACGATAACAGTCGAGCATTATTATTTTTTTAAACTGTTCTCAGTGACTGTGACATTCAGTTCAGAGAATCGAATGTCAGCAAGAAATCCATATGCACTCCCTGAAGCTGGGAGAAGCCCCTTCCGTTTATTTTTAGGTTGCAAGAGAATGACGCGATCTCACCTTATTTTTTTTTTTCCTCCTGAGAAAGGTGTTTGGCATTCGGCGCCTCTCTGATGTTTATGTAATCGGGCCTGAGGTTTAGTCAATCAAAACCTTTTTGCAAGCCATCCTAATCAGAGGGTGGCGGCTTGATAGACGAAGGGCTGCAGGCATCTCTGGGTGGGGGCCGGGGATGGGGGCTAGGGAGAATTCCCACCTTGGAAAAGAGGCTCCTTTCAAAGGGGCTTTATATGCTGAGTGAAGAATGGCCTGGACTCTCAGCAAAAGAATCAACTAATTAGTCGGTAAAGCAAACATTTTAAGGTTCTATGTAGACACTAGGTAGAAAGCTTTTTTTTTTTGCCCTTGTGCCAATGTGTTTGTTCTTCCACATTCTCCACTGTTAGGGAGACCTATCTTCAGGGATAAATACCCAAGGAACAGTGTATAGTTTCTGTTATTAGTAAGCAGCCATTTAACAGCAGGCGTGTTAAATACTTCTTTTGAGCTGTTCACCAGAAACTATGCATAAGAAACGAGGATTGATCATAAACCAGGAAAGGAAAATAGAGACACAACCATGATAAAACTGAATACGATAGAAGCTGAAGTTAGGAGGGCATTCCTCACCTCCATCCTCAAACATCTTAGTTTTAAACTAAAGCATAATTGTTCAAAGTAAGCTATTCTGAGATATTGATTTTTTTTCCTTTTTTTGGGGGGGGGGTGCGGAGTGGCCATACTCTGAGTAAAGTGTTCTTTTGGTCAACAAGTGGTGAGGTTGTAGCACGCACTGAGGCCCTCCGTGGCAGCCTGGGCGGTGGTGGGCAGCGGCAGCTCTCCTGACCTGCACCAAAGCCCAGAATCCGATTGTTTAGGGAGCCAAGTATTTTTGTTGATGAGCAAAATGAAATCCTCTGAGAGCAAAATCAATCTTTTGCAAACCTCAGAGCATTGATCCTGGTGCCCATTGACAGGCTCGGGCTGTTTGGCTATTTGGAATGACCGCACAAAATGAGCAAGTTGTTACAGTTTTAGAGTTTTGGTATCTATTGGCAACCCCTGCACTCATATGATTAATCACACGTTCGAAATGCGCGTGCGGTGGAAATTGACTGCAACGCAGCAGAAACAAAGTTTTCAGTTATCCTCGTATAATAAATTGAAGCTATATCCCTAAGCAGAATTGTCTTCAGGATTCCAATTTGCCTTGTTAAAAGTGTTGTTTATACAGTAGTTAGCAAAAACACAAGTAATTACGTACAGAATTCATTCCAAGCAATTCTTTATTTTTCCCCCATCCTTTATTGGTTTTCCATCTTCATTACCCAATATTTTAGTCGATCTCAGCAGAAACCTGACTGGTGAGATGTGGCCGGGACATGAGGCTTGGTGACTTTCGTGATTCACAGAGAGCATCTGGTCAAGGGGACAAGGCCAGTGAGACTCATACAGCGGCTGGAGGCTTTCTGCCAGCTACAGGGCTGGGCTGAGGCAGGAACGGCGTATGTGTGGTATTGCATTTCGTAAAATAACATTTACCTCTGGAGAAGATTTCTGCGTATTTATTTATTTATTTTTGAGCGGGAGCACAGTTTTGTATACATGTAGTGGTGTAGCCGGCCATATCTGTTTTGGTTGCTGTAACCTGCGGGACTTTATTTCATAAATATCATCTGAGTCCGGGAATACAGCTTTTGGAATGCAAATTATGTTTAAGTGAGTAAACATTTTAGTGGCTGGGTGCCCTGCATCGGAGGGTCGGAGGGGAGAGGGGCAGCAGGGGAGGGTTGTGGCTCGTCTGCAGGAGCCTGGTCTGAGTCCAGGTGGAAGGTGGGCCGGTGGGAACGTTCCAGCTGGAGAGAGAACAGGATGGGAGCAGTGCCGAGGGGAAGCCCTCCCGGCAAAGTCCCAGCTTCCCAGAGGCGCCTGCTTGCTCTCCGCAGAACAGAGACCTCATCCATATCTATCAGGAGAGGCCTAATTATAGAGCTTGGAGATTTTAATGGCACAGGGAAATTTAAATGCAGTGGAAAATATGAATATTCCTAAGCCAGCAGTCAAATACGAAATGATTGGCTTCAGAATCAATGAATTATAATTTCCGAGCGCATCCTCAAATGTGGCGCCTCTGGTTCCCAGGAAGAGTTTTGTGCACGTGGGTGTGTTTTAATGAACGCCACTTCTAGGTTTTGCTAGGCAGGATCTTGCTTCCTCTGGTGCTGCAGACTCTGCTAGCACCCAGGTGCTCTGAGCAGATCGCAGAGGACAATAGAGACGACCGTGGGGTCCTGGTGGGCAAGCGGGCAGCCACCACCTGGCCGGTACCCTTGGATCCCGGTTCCTGCTTCCCTGGAGCCTGTGCAGCAGGGTTTCAGATGCTGGGGTGCTGGGGGAGCAAGTTTTTTGTCTGCGTCCTGCCCTCAGAAAGCTGCATCCTTCTGCAGCTGAATCCCACATCTTCAGTCCTTTTAACTGAAGCCTTTGCCCACAGGGGTGGCTAGTGGGTCCTTTGGGGGGACTCGCCCTCCCCAGCCTCAGGCACCCTGTCCACCTGGCTTCTTCTGCTCCCAAGAGCATCCCTATATCTTTACCTGTGGAGGCGGTAAGGATGTGGCCCAGCTGCTGTCCACGCAGCCCTCAAACTGGAGAGTCATCCCATAAATCCTGTTTTATTTTATGGACAAATAAATGCTGAGGTAAAATATTCTAGGACCGTAGCTTGAATACTTGCCGTAGCAGCGGTGCTGTAATAACCACAGTGACATTAATTTACTGCATTGTGCCGTGGGAAGAAGGAAGAAGGAGGGAGAGGGGCATTAAAAGAGAAAAATGACTTGCCTTCGAATTTATTGGGATTGGCCTCCCTCATTTTCAGCCATCATTAGTTGATTAGGCCCTGATGACACCGTGGACAATTGTGCTGGAAGAGTTGTCGAAGAGACGCCCTAAAGGTACGCTGTTAATTGAGATGATGTTCATTTTGTAGTTACTGAACAGAACTGCAGATGGTGAGACTGGCAGTTAGCGTGACGGCACAGAGCTGGGGATTCTCGGTGGCCAGGGGCCATGGGCCGGAGGACCTGTGTCCACCCCCGCCATGAGACCACGGCCACCGGAGCCCCAGTCACTTCCTCTTCTTTTCTGAACACTGCAGATGGACCTGTCAAGAGGGGATAAAGTGAGCTTCCCCTTCATCCCAGGAGCAGCCACCACCAGGAAGGTCCCTCCTATTCCTGGTCTTTGAAGACTGAGGCTCCTTCTCCCCACCTGGCCCCTGCTCCAGTGGTGGATGAAGTCTGGCAGGTATAATCCCAGAGGGCTCCCAAACCTGAGCTGAGAGCAGGACCCCCAGGCTTCCCAGGCAGCCTGACCCTCCTACTGTCCATGCGATAGACAGTGTTTTCTTACTGGAACAGAGAGGGGAGTTCCATCAGCATCCCTGTCGACACGGAGGTCCCAGTCTGGGCAGTGAGAGCCTTGAAATACCACGGTGGAGGCTGAATTTCTTGTTCGCATGCTCTACTGGCAGTGGTCTTGGCCATGTCTAGCCGGCAGGAAGGACAGCTTCCTTCCATGTCCTACATGACCTCTGCTCAAAGGTTTTTGGAGACCCACAGTCACTGTCCCCAGGGCTGGAGAATTGCCTGCCTAATGAGAGGGGATGAAACCTGACATTTTTTGAGTGATTTGGTAAGGGCCACGTGCATTCCAAGGCACTTGACATCCATTATCACATTTAATCCCCCTTATTTCCTAATTTAGCTCCATTTACAGTAGAGGAAACTGAAACTCAGAAAAAGGAATGCCTAGTGCCCCGCAGCCCATAGGGGACGGAGGATGCAGGAGCACCCGGATCAGACTGCCTGGCCTGGGATCAGGCTTCGCCTCTTACTTCCCTGTGATCCTGGACGGTACCTTGCCTCTCACAACCTCGATTCACTCACCAAAGATAGAAAAAAGTACAGGAGACCATGCTACTACGAGCTCAGTATTTCTTTCTAGTAATTCTCATTGCTGTAGTTGTCCTGGTTGTTAAGAGCTGTCAGCTATCTGTCTTCAAGTTCAGGTCCCAAGGAGTGGCAGGGAACGTAAGACTGCTCCAGCTCCGGTCATATGAGGAGAAAGCACTTTCTCACTCTCTCACCCCCACCCACCATGCCTGTCATGTCTGCACAACCAGACAGATGCTCAGGCCTGAAGGGTGACAAATCCACTCACAAGATACAACTTGCTAAGTGGCAGTGGCCTTTTATTCCTTGACATCTTTCCAGACCCTTGATGGGATTAGAACTGGATTAGTGTGAGATGAGCCTGGCTCTGCCGTTATCACCTGTTTATAGGATAATGACATTATCTAGTTTGGCCTATAAGGGCCTCCTTCCATAGGAGCTTTGTTCTCTTTGATCTTGAGGGTTGCAGGCAGCATATCTTTAAATCTAAACAAACCCACTGAAGCCTCAAGATAAGTGGTCAAAACATCCAGTGGGGAGAAAGGAGATTCCCTTTTCCTTTCCTGCTCAATGCCAACAGTAATTTTAAAATTGTGTGTACTTACTTCGAACCTAAAGCTCACTTTGCCATTTTCAACACTGGCCTCCCCATTTCTCCTTTCACACATGGACAGCACTTCAAAGTTTGCAGAGCTATTTTACTGCTTATTAACTCAGTTGACTGGTACAACGGTCTGTGAGTTGGGCAGGGTGGGTTCCATGCCCATTTTGCAGGTGAGGACACAAAACACAAGCTCGGAAAAGCCCAGGTGTTTGCCAGCACACACGCCCTTTCTAAGACCAGCTCATCTGGAAAAACCCAGCATTTGCTGCATTGCCTGAAGCCATCTAAGACCTGCCTCTCTGCCCAAACAGCTTTCCTTAAGGCTGATCTCTTCACAGCAAATATCTGTTTAGACAGAGGTTCCAGGAAGTCCTTGTCTGAAGTCCCCTTCCAAAGCTCTCCTAACACCCGCTATGCTTTATTTTAAATCATCCCTATTGAGGTATAATTCACATGCAGTATGACCTGTTTGAAGTGTGCTTATCATTTGTTGAGTTTTGGAAAATGCATACAGTTGTGTAACCACCTTCATGATCAGGATTTAGAATATTTCCATCACTCCCCAAATGCCTTCATGCCCCCCTGCATTCAGTCTCCTTACCCTGTCTGCAGCCTCTGACAACCACTGGTCCTCTGTCACTGTAGTCTTGCCTTTTGTAGAATTTCATGTAAAAGAAATCACGCAGTGTATACGCTTTTATATCTGGCTTCTTTTACTTAGAGCCAAGTTTTGAGATTTAGTCATTTTATGTGTTTGATTCGTCTGTTCCTTCTGTTGCAGAGTGGTGTTTCACCGTGTGGATATATCACACATTCTTTTATTCCCCAGTTGTAGACATCTAGGTCGTTTCTAGTTTGAGGCCATTATGAATAAAGCTGCTATAAACATTTAGGTCCGAGTCTTTGTATTATCTTTTCATTTACCTTGTGTCAATATCTAGCAGTGGGATTGCTGGGTCATATGATAAATGTATATTAACTTCATAAGAAACTGCTGTTTTCCAAAACAACTGTATCCCTACCAGGAATGTAGGGAACATTCCAGGTGCTCCACATCCTCACCAACATTTGGTATCGCCAGTCTTTCTAATTTTACCTTTCTCTCGTGTGTGTAGTAGTATCTCATTATGGTTTTATTTGTGTTTCTCTAAAGACTAATGGTATTGCCATGTGTTAAATATTTGACATCCCTAGAACTTCTTTGATGAAGGGTCTGTTTGAATCTTTTGCCTGTTTTTAAATTCGTTTGCTTATCTTCTGATATTTGATTGATACCAGCTCTTTATATATTCTGGATACAAGTCCATTTTCAGATATACTAAGCAAATATTTCCTCCCAGTCTGTGGCTTGTCTTTTCATTTTCTTAACTGTGTCTTTCAAGGATTAAAAATTTTTTAATTTGGGTAAGTCGGGCTCATCAGTTTTTTGTTTTATGATTTGTGCTTTTTGTGTTTTATTTAAGGAATTTTTTGGGGGGGGTAGTGGTGGGATGAATTGGGAGATTTGGATTGACATATGTACATTAATATGTATAAAATAGATAACTAATAAGAACCTGCTGTATAAAAAATAAATAAATAAAATAAAATGTAAAGAAAAAGAAAATTTTGTTTATCCCAAGGTCACAGAGATTTTCTTCTCTGTTTTCTTCAGGCAATGTTAATTTTTGTGTAGAGTGTGAGGTAAGAGATGAGGTTTATATTTTCCCTGTGGATATATCATTATTTTAGCAGGATTTATTGTAAATATTCTTTTCCCCATTGAACAACCCTGGTACTTTTGTGAAAACTCAGTTGACTATATATATAATGGTTCCATTCTGAATTTTCTATTCTAGTCCATTTATTTTTATACTAAAACTATATTGTCTTGATTACTGTGACATTATAGAATTCTTAAAATGTAATAATTTAAGTTCTCCAACTTTTTTTCAGAGCTATTTTTATTTTATAGAGTTTTTGCATTTCCATATAAATTTTAAACTCAGCTTGTTAATTTTTAAACTAAGTTAAACTTACAGGGATTGATTGGAATTCTACTGACTCTATAGGTCAATTTGAGGAGGAAGAGGATATTAACAATATTGAGTTTTTCAATCTTTACATGGTATATTCCTTGATTTATGTATGTCTTTTCTACTTTATCTCAGCATTATTTGTAGTTTTAAACATATGTCTTGCACATTGTTCATTTTATCCCTAATGAATACTCAATACTGTTATAAATGATATTTTTAATGTTTTACTTTATTAATGTTTGTTTTACATTTTTATATATGGACCTTATTTCCTGCTCATTGCTAAACTCATTTATTAATTATATCTTATTTTGTAGATGCCTTGGATCTTCTTCATAGATTATCATTACCTGTATGCCTTTTATTTATTTTTCTCAATTTATTATACTGGAAAGGGCCTCTAGCACAAATTTGAATAAAATGGTGAAAGGAGACATCTTTGCTTTCTTCCTAACCTTGAGGGAAGCATTTGCTCTTTTATCATTAAGTTTGACGTTAGCTGTAGACTTTTCATAGATGTCCTTAATCTGAGGAAGTCATGCATGGGTGCTGAATTGGCTCAAAGACTTTTCTTGCATCTGTTGAGATGATTGCAGTCAATTCTGCTACAACACAAAACTTGTGTCTCTAAAAAGCACCATGCTATTCAAAATCTTGCAAGGAAGTCTACAGGAAAATTGAGGGGCATAACACCCCAAACTTTATAAGAGATACACACAAAAAGACGAGAACTTAATGAAAATGTTAGCACTGTTTTACTCGTGCTAAATGGTTGAGAAACACACAGATACTACAATAAATATGGCATTTTACCTTGAAAAAAGATCTAAAGTTTGTTTGTGGAAGTGGGTATCTTATGAGTTAATGGGAAATGACCAAAAGCAGGCGACCTGCAGTTGGTCCGGAGAGGATGCGCGTGACGTAACATACGAGGTAAACTATAGTAGTTAGTAGCTGTTTGAGGTGTGTGCCTGGTGCTCTTTGTGTATTCCTACATGGCTCGCTTCAGCTGGGTGCAGTTTTCTGCATTCACCTAGTGTTTCTCACAAACAAAATTGTACATAAACTAGCACAAAATTCACCTTATGCTCAAATTGTTCCCTGATATGTCAATTGTGTTGAAACAAACTGAAATTTCAAGACAAGTGTTACAGCAAAACTGTCTGCATGTGGCTTTTTCTTTTTTTAGTTTTTTAAAAAGGTGAACTGCATTCATTACTTTTTGAATTTCAAACTAGTCTACCATTCCTTGGATAAATCCTATTTAATCATGATGCATTATTATATTCATATTTTGCTAGATTTAATTTGCTAAAATTTTGTTAAGGATTTCTGCATGCATATTTATGAGGTGTATTAATGTATAGTTCTCTTTTATGGTAATGCCTTTGTCTGGCTTTGATATCAGATTAATGCTGGCCACAGAAAATAAGTTGGGACATTGTTCCTCCTGTATTTTCTGGTGTTTTTGTGCAGAATCGATATTGCTTACCCCATAAATGGATGGTAGAATTCATCATTGAAGTCACCTTTGGGCCTGAGGTTTTCTTTGTCAGAAGTGTTTAAATTATGAATTCAAGTACTTTAATGGATATAGGGCTCTTCGGGTTATCTGTTTCTTCTTGAATGTACTTTGGTAGTTTGTATCTTTCAAGGAACTTGTCATTTCACCCAAGTTGTTGAATTTACTGACACAATTACTCATAATATCTCCTTATTCTTCCTTCAATGCCTGTAGGATATGTAGTAATGTCTCTTCTTTAACTCCTGATATTGGTGATTTATGTGCATCTTTTTTTGATTGATAGATCAGTCTCTCTAAGAGCTTTATCAATTTCATTGATCCTTTAAAAAAACAATATTATTATTATTTCCTTTATTTCTGCTTACTTTGGGTTTCAATTCTCTTCTTTTTCTAGTTTCTTTTAGTAAAGATCAATAATCGATCAATCAGTCAATCAAGCCATTCATAGCTGTTTCCTTTCTTCTTTCCAAACACAAGCATTCAATGTCATGAACTTCCCTCAATCCCTGTTTTAGCATTGACCTACCTATTTTTACATGTTTTCATTCAGTTCATCAGTTGATAATATTTTCAGGTCATAGTATTTTCTTACTGCTCTTGTGATTTCATCTTTGACCCCTGGGTTATTTAGATGCATGTTGTTTGATTTCCAAATGTTTCTGGATTTTCCAGATACCTTTATGTTATTGATTTCTAGTTTAGTTCCACTGTGGTCAGAAAACATACTCCTTACAATTTCAGTTCTTTTACATTTATTGAAGATTGTTTTATGACCCAGTATATGGACTGTCTTGGTGACTATCTCAAAAGCACTTGAGAAACATGTATTCTACTGTTGTAGGGTGTTCTCTAAATGCCTCTAAGTGTCATTTAGTTTTGATTGATTGATGTTGGAAAATGTTTAACTGAACCCCTGGAGGGAAAAAGCCTTGCTTTGTAGCACTTGATGACTTCTGTGGAAATATCCTCCCATCGTGGCCAAATTTAAGCTACTGATGTGATGTCAATGAATGTGGAGTTAGGAGGAGATGCACATAGATCACTTTCAGAAGTGGCTAAAGCACTTTGATAATGTTGTTCAAATCTTCTATATTTTACTAATTTTTTTGTTGGTCTGCCTGTTCTTTCAATTACTGATAGGTGGGTGTTGAAATCTCTAAAAATAATTGTCAGTTCTTCCATTCCTGTTTTCAGTTCTCTCAGGTTTTGTCTTAATGTATTTTAAAACTTTATTAAGTGTATACACACATTATAAAATGTACCTCTTTAACCCTGGTAATATTTTTTATTTTGAAATCTAGTGTGTCTGATATAAAATATAGCTACCATAGCTTTTCTTTTGATTAGTGGTTAGGTATAGCATTTTTAATCCTCTAACTTTTTTAAAAAAAAACCTTTACTTTGGAATAATTTTATATTTACAAAATAGTTGGAAAGAAGTACTGAAATTTCCTATATACCCTTCACTCATCTTTTCCTAATGTTAACATCTTACATAACTATGGTATATTTTTCAAAATTAAGAAATTACATTATTATTAACGAAACTACAGACTTTTTTCGGAATATTCCCAGATTTTTCCACTAATGTATTTTCTGTCCCAGGACCCAATCCAAAAGTTCACATTTGTCACCTTCATTTCATTTATTCTGAGATAATCTCTGTCTTTTTGTGTTTGTTATTGCCTTTATACTTTTGAAGAGTACTGGTCAGGTATTTTATAGACTGATCCTCAGTTTGGGTTTGTCTGATATATTCTCATAATTATACTGGGATTATAGAAGATAAATTGTCTTTCTCATCACATCATATTGGGGGTAAATGATATCAAGTGACATTACTGGTGATGTTAACTTGGATCACTTGGTTAAGATGATATCTGCCAGGTTTCTCCACTGTGTTCTCCCCTTTCCATACTCTATTCATTGGGACTGAGTCGTCCAGTTCAGGGGAGACATACAAAGTCTGAGGCTTAGTTAATGTGCGTTTATAAATTGTTGACTAGGGTCATTCCACTGTATAATTATACCACAGTTTGTTTTATCCATTCATCTGTTGAAGGACACCTTGGCGTCCTTTTACTTTTGCCCTCTCTGTGCCCTATATTTAGTGCATATTTCTTTGAGACAATATATATTGTTTTATATCCAAAACTATTTGTTTTTTAGTTTAATTTTATTCAATTTAAATTAATTTAATTACAATGCTTAAGCCATTTACATTTATTGTGCTTATCAATATGCTTAAGTTAAAGTTTATTATCTTGCTATTTGTTTTTTATTTGTCTCATTTATCTTTATTCTTTTTTTCCTGCTTCCTTATCTTCTTTTGGGTTAATTTTTTCTATCTCCATTTTATCTCCACTACCTCTTGGTCTTATTTTTTGTGATTTACAACATACATCTTTAACTTATCACAGTTAACTTTTAAATAATTTCATGCCACTTCACAGATTTTATAAGAATCTTACAACAGAACACTTACATTTCTTCCTTTCCTTTTTAGCGATTGCTGTCATATATTGTATTACTTTTATTATTAACTTTTTGTGTGAAGATTCTGGGCCAAGAAAATACCTCTAATCAGACAGTCCATGATTAAATCCTGGCTCTATTATTTATTCACTGTGAGACCTTAGATACATCATTTTACCTATCTGTTCCTTAGTGTCATTGTCTGCAAAATGGGACTAACAGGTGTGATGGGATGAATACATGAAATAAGGCATGATGTGTGTGGCCCACCACACCTGGCACAAATGGAGCTGGGGGACATAACTTGCCTTGGGGAGCAAACACAAAAAGCCTCTCAGGGCTGCACGTAAACAGTTTCCCAGCTCTGAGCACACACCGTTGCTTGGTCTTCATGATCTGACTCTCTGTGACACCAGAAGACAACAGCAGATGCCGTAATGAACCATAGCGCCAAACAGAGGGAGCCCAGCTGTGCTGACACCAGCAGGCATAGCTGATATTTTTTTTCCCCAAGAAGGAAATTAAATTAAAAATCAATTCTACTTAACAGGAACTCCCCGAATCGCTAGGACTAGGTTACTTAGGAAACTTGCTTCTGTAAACCCCAGATGTTGAGCTTGAGGCGCTTCTGTCTACAGACACCAAGTAGGATGCCTGCTGGAGAATGGAGGCTATGGGCTTACCTCCTGGCCCTGCTGGCTGCCTCTTTTCCTGAGCTGTTAGCTTTCATCTGGAGGGATGAGCTACTGCACTATGAGATGGTAAGTTCTAAGGTCAAACAGACCTAGTTGTGAATCATGGCCTCTTACTCACTGACTGTAACCCTGGGGAAGTCACTTAGCCCCACTAACCCTCTGTTCCCTGATCTATAAAATGGGAGAAAAATGAAATTTATTTTGAGCAACTAAACAACAGCGTGTTTTAGCTAAGGAGAATACCGTGATAATATTCTGAAATGTTACCTAATATCTTCCCCTCTCTCCTTCTCTTTCATTTTATGCCTCAGTTCATCTTCCTCTTGTCAGTCAGGCACAGGGCAGAAATAAAGATGTAGAAAGCAGACAAAGGCGTCTTTTTCTGACTTTAGATTCCCAGAAACCCTAGGCCCAACGGGAAGGGTAAGACTCAAAGTACCAATTTGGGAGAGACTGGGAGGCCAAAGAGCAACGTGTGCTGCCAGTGTGGAAAACACTCTCTGAGCCGGAGCAGTGAGGAGCTCGGGAAGGGGCACCAGAGCTTGAGGGCCCCCAGGGACCCTGAGAAACGGGTCCTGTTCCCAGCCACCCAGTGGCTTTTTAGGATCTATCAGTGGCAGGAGCAGGGAGAAGGAGACTGAGTCCCATGGCCTGGGCCAACCTCGGAGAAGTACTAGCTGGTGCTGTGTCCCAGCAGACAGGCCGCCTCAAGATGTCCAGGAAGGGCAGGGCCGCCAGAATGGTCCTTCACACCTGGGAGTTCAGATTGCCAAGCTGGAAGGAGCTTGAGGACAGGAAGGGAGCCAGCCTGTGTGGACAAGACAGACAGGGACCAAACAGAGGGTGCAGCAGTGATTTAGCAGGGAGTACCAGCAGCAGATGGAGGGTGGTCTATGAAAGTTTCTCTCTGCCCTCCTTCCCTCTGCACCCGCATTTGCTGAGTGTGTGCAGGTTAGAGGAGCTTATAATTCTACAGCGTGACTTGACTGTAACAGTAGCACAATCATGGCCCACACCCAAGGCCCCAGGTTTGCACAGTGATTTAAAATGTCCAGAGCTCTGTCATGCTCATGGCCGCACTGAACCCCCCAAACAGTCCACCGGACACCCAGGCCCTGGCTATGAAGGATGAGCTCCTGCAAATCAAAGCCTTTTCCTGCACTCAGCATCCCCCTAAGACCTACGGAAAGGAGGCATCATCTTTTAAAAGCAGTGATACTCATACCCCAAGCACGTACTGAGCTCCCGCTGTGTACAGGGACCCGGCGAGGTGAACAAGGCAGAGAAGAGACAGGCTCTACTCACAGGGCTAACAGTCCAGAGGAGTTAGCAGATAAATATTATTAGCATTTTTAGCAATCAGTAGCAGAAGTAGCTATATAATCACTGGTTTCTGGTGAGTGAGCAGAGACTTGGGCTCAGGACTTACTCAAGAGGCCTGCTTCTCCCCAGTGCCTCTTGTGACTGTTTAATAATCGATCAATCAGTCAATCAAACCATTCATAGCTGTTCCCTGTGCATGTTCTGAGAGCCCAGAGCTCCTCTGGCCAAAGTGATTTCTTAGAGAGATGCAGACAGGAGACCCAACCCAAACACCATAAGAGGTGTGAACACGAGCAGTTGACAAGCATTAAAGGGCTGCGATCAGACACACACACAGTCATTTCAGCTGCCTGGTCATTTCAGCAAGCACAGCGCAGGGCCACAGGCCCCGCCTTCTGGGGTTCCTGGGTCTCTTTCATGACATTCATCACATCCCTGGCCATCTCTTGCACTGTTCACTACTATTTTCATTACATCCACTTACCTCTTTTACATGAACAAGGGGTTTTTAAAAGAAACTTTTTACAACTATCATAAGTGGGGAACCATCTGACATAAGTAGGAGATAATAGTAAAATAATACAATGCCATAAAGCAGTATTTATACATCATGGTGAGATTCACTCCCCTGCCCCGGCTCCAGCCTGAGGCAGGTCTTAGGTGACAGGAAGCCCCAGGATTGAACGAGGATCCTAAAGAAAACAATGTTCCTGCCGTGGGAACTTGGTGTCATCTGCCAGCTTGAGCCCCAGCCTTACCTCTCTGGCCTGCCCTTACTCCGGCTGCAAGCAGGTTGATCTAAAGCTCCCACCTGGGCCAAGACCTCCAGTCTTGCTTCTGGTCGGGGGCACCTCATCACATCTCCAGATCAGATTGGTTTTCCCTCCTTCGCTGTTTTACCTCCCCTATTCCCCTACCTCTGCTTTCTGGGATCACTTCCCAGGTAAACCACCTGCACACAAGCCCTGGTCCCAGGTTCTGCTTTGGGAGGGCCCAGGATAAAACATGGTGTCTTTGGGGCACCCAAAGTCAGCTCGTGCACTACCAAAGGCATGAATCCTACAGTCCCGCTCCATCACCTGTTAGCTGTGAAACCTGGAGTTGGCCAATGAGCGTTTCTGAGGCTGCTTCCTTACATGAAACGGCAGCAACTCTGCTTACCTTACAAGGTGGGTAGGAGGATTAAATGATACAATGGTATGTAGCCACAGCTGAAGGAAAAGGCAGCGGTTGCTATTGGTTTGAATCCAAGTAGCCCATCCAGATGCCTGGAGACTAGCCTTCGTCCCAAAGGCAGTGGCAGGGTTTGCAAGGGTGAGATTCCATGATCCCTGAGCAGGGGCTCACCGGGTGTGTCCTGGGTGCCGGCCAACTGTCTGTACTGTTAGAGATGTTGGACTGTCCTGTCTCAGGGTGGAAGGTCCAGCCCCAGGAGGTTTTTATCCAGCTGTTTTGCCCAACAAATGCTCCATGGGGCTCCCTGCCTGGCTGCCCCTAAACCCACTGGAGATGACGGCTCCTAACTCTTCCCATGCAGAGTTCAACAGCTCTGGCTTGAGTCCTCCCACTTTTCCTTTCTCTGCCTCATGAATACCACCTCGTCCTGAACTCTTCTCCCACCTGCAGCCCCTCCATGTGCATCCAGTTCATGGTCCAGCTACACCCGACAGCCCTCTGTCTTTCGACATGCAGCTCGCATCCTCTGTTCTTCCTGGCAGACTCTTCCTCTCTCTTCAATAGCCAACTTAAACCCCACGTGCACAAAGCGTCCCCTGGTGCCCTGTGGGAGGCGTGTCTCTGAGAGACCTTAGCCTTAGTGCATTGCACTGCGAGCCTGAGCAAGGCTGCGTATGTGGATACCTCTCTAGCTCCCTAGCTTGCTGGTCTGCTCTGCCCTGGGTGGAGAGGGGTTTAGAGGAGCCTGGAGCTTTCCTTCAAATGGATGAGGCTCATCTCTAGACACATGGGACTGAGTGTTGTTCCCCAGTTGTGTCAGACTCATTCCTGCCCCAGGACTTTTGCACTTACTGTTTATCCTCCTGGGAATGCCCTCAGTCAGATCTTCATGCCCCTCAGGTCTCAGCTCACATGTCATCTCTTTAGAGAGCTTCCCTGATCACCCAGTCGAATCATGTTCCTCTCCCTCCATCTGAAATTATTTGATGTATTTTATTCTTAACTCTGTGTCCCCTGCCCCCACTCCAGAATATAAGCTTCATGAGGGCAAGGACCTTGCCCATCCCCGGATTCCCAGGTGCTGGCGCAGAGCCTGGCCCCTAGGAGATGTCTGTATGTAGTTGTTGAATGAATTAATGAACCAGTCAATGAGAAAACAAATCAGTGGTCTCACCAGCCAACAGCCTCAGGACAGGATAGGGCAGTGGAGGACAGGGCAGGTTCCTGTAACGGATGAGGCACTAGAATCAAAGAGTGATAGCCTGGAGCCAGTGACACCGGTATCCTCACCCTGGGCTACTTCCCTGATACTCCATACCCAGCCCTGCCCACCAGAGCGAGCCCTAGGGGGCGTCCAGGAAGTGGTGTCCTCTCCCCATCGCTGCCATCACTCCCATCGGGAGGCTGCTGGCTTTTCTCTTGAGCCATAATTCAGCCATTCGCTCCTCCATTCATTCACCATGTCACAGAGCACAGGGCATGACACAAAGACGGGTGAGCCACAGACCCTGCATTTCATAGTCTAGATTTCTGTATGTTATAGCCAAATCCTGAGAGGGCTAGAACTTTTCCGGAAGAAAATAGTTCAGTTCACAGTTTCATTATTTTTTCTGTCTTCTTTCTCTAAGATCTGGGGCTGCGATGCTTCCAGGAAAACAGTAAGGCATTATAGGTGGACTTCACTACAAACCAACCCGGCAGGAAAACGCTAAGGGAACTAAGATGACATTTTCAGACTGATTATTTTAAACAACAATTCATTCAAGGATTGATAAAAGCCCTAGTGTGATTTTGAGAGTTTTTTTTTTTCTTAATATGGTGAATAGATAACTATTTCTTCCTTATTCCAAGCCCAGAATTTCTAATTTGGAGGGTTTTGGCCTTGGAATTGAAACTGACCTCCTGTCCATGCTGAAATCCACAAAACATCCACTCCTCTTACTGCTGCTCAGGGAGTATAGTGCTTTCCAAAGCGCTATAAGTTCCTTCCCCAGGGAGGGGGGCTGGGTAGCGGGGGCCCATGTAATTCAGGTGTGCAGGGTAGGCAGTTACACCACAGGCCACAGCCAGCGCCTGGCTCTGGCATTCTGTTTGAGCCATGTTCTTTCCATTATTCTGTCATTTAACAATATAGATTTCTCATTTTGTTTTTACATCAAAATCTTATGCTACGTTCAAAAGTTAAGAGATGGGGCCATACTGGACCTGTCATTCTCCCAAGGGAACTGAGCAGTGCTGTCCTCCAGACCCGGGTCCCCAGGTCCCACCTCCTCCAGCCCCTAAATGGCCTGCTTCGCCAAGAGGCATCTGTGTCTGTGACCTTGGTTCACACCAACCATGCTTCCCCAACTTTCTTCGAGAAACACCCACTACCCCTTCACAATCTAGCAGCTTTGGGACACAGTCAAGTTTCTTGCATCAGCACATCTATCCAAAGGCTTCTATTTGATTTTGAAAAATTTGTGCATTTTCCATTTTACTATATAATATGTCCGTGTGTTTTAAGTAAACTTTTGTTTTTCTTCCTAAAACATGGAATCAATGTGTCCCTCCAGGAAGATGTGCGGGGCTGTCCTGACAATTCTCCCAGGTGGGCGAGAGAAATTCTCTGCTTTGAGAAATGCAAGAATTCCTTACTCTTGTTGTTCATCAGAACTTTTGTTCTTTTTCTGAATCTTCCAAGTTACTAACTCACGACTACTTTTTATAATCAGAAATTAAATGCTCTCCTTTGAAATGCCATTAATTTTGGTATCTTGGTCTGGCCCTCGGGGACATGAGGCCTTTGGAGCTTGCCCACAGTGTTTGTGCGGGAAGGGGCCATGACTCATGTCCACACGGGGCCTGGCTGGCCTGTGGCAGGAGCTCCAGGCATCCTACACTTGGGTTGTACAGCGCTGCCCTCGGAAACTTTCGTGGGTTATGGCTTAGGAAGGGTTCCGGAGAGTTCAGGAGCAATCGATAGCACGCATTACAGGAGAGAGAGCACTAACAAAGGTGCCGGTAGGTCATGCATCTTAAAACCGCTTCTCGGGGACTTTAATTGTCGGGATGTTCAGGAGAAGAATATGACCTTATGGGGGCATTTTCCAGAATGGAATAGTCTATATATTAAAAGGCAGCAAATGATTCATAACTGGATGGCGGCACTGGGCCTATGGGCCCATGTTTCCCATGTGGATTTTTTCTCTGCATTGCAAACTCTTACATTAAATTGTGATAAATGAAGAGTGGGGGCTACTCATACAAATCAATGACTCTAGTGTGTGTGTCATTAGCCTGAGAGATGCAAGCAGCGGTCAGTCCCATAAATCATGTGATGATCTGCTGTCTGCAACACGATGCGAGCAAGCAGGCGCATTAGGGAGGTTAAGGAATGAAATTAATCTGTGCATTTTCCTCTCCCCCTACCGCCTTCCCCATCACCTGGTCATACGGAAAGAATTAAAATCACATGATCTGAACTACACCAGCTCCAGAACAGTAAATTGGTTAAGTTTGACTTCACCTTTCGACTTTGAGTTAATTATGTATTAGGGGATTAATTTAATCGCAGACACTGGGAAGGCAAATGGAGACTAGGGGAAACCCTCCAGGGCCTCTCATCCAGGTGCCAAGGTTATTAATCGCTCTGGCTGGGCCACGGGCTCTACCTGGGCAGACCACGGGACGGGAGCTGCGGAATCAGCCACGCCCGCATTTGTGACTGTCCTGTTCTGGGACTGCAGCTGCAGAGAGTCCGCCAGCCCAAAGAGGACGTTGCTGCTTGTTTGGGTTTCAGAGGGGGCCCCACCTCTTGATACACAGGGCTGCCTGTGATGCTTGGTTGCTGGAGCGTCCTAGGTGACTGGTCTGGGGGAAGCCTTACACAAGGCACGTAGTAAGCTCTCACCCCGGATGGAAACTCATGCTCCTCCAAGAGCCACTAGCCTTGGCGTGAACACCTCCCATGGGCAGAAGCTCTTCACCTGCAAAGCTGTCCGTTTCACACTGCAAAACTCTGATGTGGACCACTCAAGTGTCGTCCCCCTTCCCCCCCAATATGCTCTTCAGGCACCTGAGGACAGTGGCTGTTTTCTCCCCAGAGGTCCTCTGCATGTGTCTCTGACAGCATCACTTCCAGTTCCCTCACACTTTCAGTCTCCTTCTGCCATGCAATGTCAGCCAGGTGAGAGCCGCTGTAGGCAGAGCTGCTGTAGGCAGAGTAGGGCTAGTGGAAATGAGTCCTGCGGTACAGAAAAGGGTGACCAGCTTCTCTCTCAGTGCAGCTGCCTGGCAACAGCCCTGGGGCAGGACGGGAGGTGCGGCTCCCATCTGCATGAGGGTCATGTCTGATGAAGAGTCCGTGGCCTGAATTGAGCCACGTGAGAGAAATTCTTAGGAACATTTGTTTGGAGTTAAAACATGAGGATGCTGAACGGATTCAACACTGACCTTTTGCTTGTAAAAACTCACAAGGTCCGACGTGGATGGTAGCACTATGTTTCGTGTGCGCACAGCACTTCGTAGCTTCCTGAATGTTTTCCCATACTTATGTGATATTGTTTAACCTTCCCAACTGCCCAGGAGTGGGGGCTAGGGACACCCATTCAACTCCTAAGGAAACTGAGACTCAGATAGTTTGAAGGACCTGCAGAGGACGTGCCCCTCTGGTGCACTTGCACCTCTGGTGGCTGGAAAGTGGCTCAGCTGCCAGGCCAGCTAGTTGCTCAGGGCAGAAAGGATGGGGTCGTTTAGGGGTTCTCTTAAGGCTCAGATGGAAGGCTGTCCAAATCTAAGTCTCCTTGCCCATCTCTGGAGGCCCGATGCAACCCCCAGACCTATGCACTGTGTTTCAAACACAGTTAGAAAAACAACGAAGTTGAGCAAACAGCTGAAAACTAAGAGGTTTCATTTAAAGAAGGGATTACGGTTTCCTCTTGAAACTTGGGAGAAACCTCTTGAAGTCTGGTGAGGGGTTGCCATCCCATTGTGGTGGTGCTGGAAAGGAGATGGGCAGAAGCTCTCAGAGGCGCCTAAGACTCATCCTGGCCAGTCGGCCACATGGAGAGAGTGACCCGAGTCATGCCTCATCTTGCTGCCCTGATGACCCACCGCTGACCTTCCCACATAGTCCACTGGCCATGCAGGCCTCTCCCCAGAGCCCAGTCTCATGCTGCTCCCTCCTCCAGGAATGCACACTCATCACTGTCACACATGCCAACCTTCCTCTTCCTCGTCCAAGTCTTCCTTGGCCTTCCAGTCCAGCTCAGGCTGGTTCACCAGCCCCTCAGTTAGCCCTCTGTGGCTTCCTCCTTCCTAAGCTCCGACAGGACTTCTCAGCTGATTGACACAGGGAACACATCAGAGCCTGAAGGGCCCGGGTGATATTTGAATGCACCCTTCCTTTCTAGGCAAATGTCAAGGCCAGCCGGGGCCCTGGACTGGCTATGTCACCAACCCACACCTTCCCCACGCCCGTGAGGTCCCCCAATTACGCTGCTACGTGAGTACACATCTCGCTTGCCCTTCATTTTTCATTCTTTTGGGGAAACATAAAAAATACACAGAATAGCCAGAGACCTGATTCCTCAACATCCAGAATTAGCAAATATTAACATTGGCTATATTGGGTGCAGAGATCAAAACTAACAACAATCCGGGGGGGCCGCCTGCATGATACATTTCAGGTCCTGGCACCACCCCGACTCCATGCCATTTCTCTCTCTCCTGAGGCAGCGTCTTTGCTGTACGTCCCCCTGATCCACATTTGTACGTGTGCACGCACACGCATGCAACCCAGAGCACACAGAGCACGCATGCACACACACCTGTGCACACACATACCTGTACACACATTCTTAACTTTTATATACTGTGTGGTTACATACAAGTACAAATCTTTGCTTTTATTCCATCATCGTGGCATTTGTGAGGTCCCAGCACCCACGGCTGGGAATCCACTTGGCCACGCAAGAGGCATTCTGTGAGGGACGTACCATCTTGTCTCCCTACTCCCCTTTGGATGGGCATGTACATTGTTTCCAATTTTTCACTGTCACCAAGGATGAAGCTCCGGCAACCTGGGCATCTCTGCTGGGGCTCATTAATGAGGCTTGTTCTAGTGTTTCAGCTGTTCTCTGACGTGTCCTGGGTCTCTCTCCCTAGGGGCACTGAGGCCTTTGGGGGCCTGCAGGGACGAGGTGTGAAGGTGTCCAGCACAGCCCCCAGCCAGTGCCTGATATTTTTCCTGGAATGTATTCATATTTCCCTCGGTTTCCCACACAGGTTGGCACAGGCTGGGCACACTGCGTGCTCCTAGCCGGTGGGGTCTGCACACGCAAGCCCCAGGGAAACCCAGCCCTTGGCCCACTCTTCCGAGGCCCATTAAACCTCTCACTTTGTATTTCCTAATTCCTTTAAGAAATCCCAAACCTGTCTCCTTGCATAGAACTAAAATAAATGTAATATCTATTGCTATCACTTAAACACAAATTATAGTATTTTTTATTAAATAATCTGTTGTCAGATGCTTGACATTCTTCATAATAGATAAAAAAGCAACTAAAACTAGTTATTTTCTGTTACCTTAGAGGCTTGCAACGTAGTTTGTAGTGTATTTACTTGTTATGTTCTGCTTGTCGCATTTCATTATAAGCATGTGAATTATTTTCCCTATTAAATTAAATGCAGTCTCCCCTCCCCCAGCTACCCTTGAGCTTTTATCAAAGGTGAAGGTCTGGAGATGGGGAAGCAGGGGGAAGCCACCTGGAGATCAGGGCGGAGCTGGCGCTAGTGGAGGTCAGCCCCACCCCTGTGCTGGAAGCTGGACCCGGGAACCACATCCACACCCACCCCCCAGTGAGCCCTGGCTGTGAAGGCCACTTGTGTCACCACTCTGGCCTTACATTCACCGAAGCCCATTTCCACACACTGTCTCTTGTCACCTTCTCAGCAGCCCAGTAAAGCGGGCAGGCTGGGTCCACCGTACCCATTTTACAGCTAGGCGAATGGTTCTGAGATAAGGGGTTTCAAGTTGAGGTCAAGTTCAGGCTAGAGCCCTGCCCCCTCCCACCCCACCCCTACCATTGCCACACTCTCATTTTCATTGAAGACCGCTGCGTACCCGGCACTTGGCTAATCGTCTCACGGGCAATGCATTGTTCGACCCCAAAACTGTTCCTCGAGGTAGTAGTGTTATGATCTCTCTTCCAGTTTTTCTGACCCTGCGGTTCACATAGGACGGAGAACGTGCCCGTGGTTGTACAGCCAGTCCGTGCAAGGCCGGGGTTCCAGCCGGGTCTGTCTGACTTCAGATTCTAGCTCAGAAGCAGTACAAGAAAACAGCTAACCTTTTGGGGCTCACAGTTCCTTTTTAGAATTTGATGAAATCTATGCCCCCCTTCCTGGGGGAGTGTACATTTCTCATACCAATAACATTTGACATACAATTTTATGGACTTCCCAGATTTTCTGTAGGCCATCTCTGTGGGGCCCACACAGGTCTCTGTGCGCCAGGTCAGAAAGCGCCCTCCCTCAGAGCTTGGGAGTATTCCCTTTTTGTTTACCCAGCCCCAGCCCAAACAAACTGAAATGGGACCAGATGCGAGAGTCCCCAGTCCCCGCCCTTCCTTCCTAAACTCTTCCTGGCAGTAGAGTGTCGCCAGAATTTGAAATGGACCCAAGTGGGGCTCAGCAGTGTCCCTCAAGGCTGGGGCAGGACCTGGTCTTCTCTGCATCCGAGAGGGCTTGGGGGGTGATGAGCTCAGACGCTCCCACTCTGCCAGTTGCTCCCCACATGCCCGCCTACGGTGGCACTTCTTGAGAAGAAAAGTTAAAGCCTTCAGGTCACCTGCAAGCCCCTGGCGATATCCCTTCAAGAACACAGACAGGTGCAGAGCCTGGCAGAAATCCAGGGAAGCTCAGTTTACTCATCTCTAAAATGAGAAGATCCTTTCCAAGGACTGCCATACAATGACAGGGCTCTGACACCTTCATCACTAAGGACATCACACGTTTCTATTTCTCCTCTCCCTACATGTTTAGCTTGTGGGTCCCTGGTCTGACCTGTTCCTGCTGTTTAATCTTACAGAAAACATTCTCAGGATTCCTCCTATCTTGATGTGTCTTTCAGCACCGGCCACTCCATCATGTGAAAGCTTTGTGGCAACACAGCTCCTCTCATCTGAGGCTGCTTCCAGAGCTGTGCTGATAACACTCGCCTCGGCGGTGCAGGGAGAAAGGGAGCTGATAAGCCCATGTGAACATCAGAAAATTACACCTCCTAAACACAACAGCCAAATCAAAGTGCTAGGAAACGTCTACAGGTACCTATGGAGGGGAGATAAAAGAAAACGTACCTGGAAATTCTTTGGATGGAAAAGAGGAAGCCAAATGAGAAGAATGTGGGCTTCACGCATGGGCTTTTTTGGGGTCCCCAAATTGCCACCAAAGCCACCGTGATGGAAGCACCTTCTCCATTGGCCAGTGGTCAGGAGTGGGTGTGAATGGAAAAGATGAGGACAAGGGAAGGGACCAGGCTTTGGGGTGGGCAGACTCTAAACCTGACATCCAACTTGCCCATTTGGATATAGTGTTAGCCTAGGTTTTGTCTGTTTCCTTTGGGGGCTTCCCTCACCACCATTCCTCAAATACCCTACAGCCCTTGAGTGGTAATTAAACATCCACCAGAAATGAAATAATCAGGGGCTTCCCTGGTGGCACAGTGGTTGAGAGTCTGCCTGCCAATGCAGGGGACGCGGGTTCGTACCCCGGTCCGGGAGGATCCCGCATGCCGCGGAGCGGCTGGGCCCGTGAGCCATGGCCACTGAGCCTGCGCGTCCGGAGCCTGTGCTCCGCAGCAGGAGAGGCCACAACAGTGAGAGTTCCATGTACCGCAAAAAAAAAAAAGAAATAATCAGGGCCAGTCATGGCGCAAGAGAGACGAAGTAGTAAGGAAGCGAGGAGGAGGGATGACAAAGGTAGAAGGAAGAACATGTGGAGAAGCATGGATGCAGGTGGAGGACGGGAGGAAGGCAGGGGTCCAGGAAACAGAAGGCGTCTCTCAAAGTCCTCGAAGAGACACTAGGAGAATTTTGGAACCACAAGAGGGAGGCAGTGTGTCCCACCACAGTCAGTGGGATGGAGCGCAGAGCAAATGTTCTGGTTTATCCAGGAGCCAAACCACACATCCTGGAATCTCATATCTCATCCTCTTCCTCATTCTTACCCATCCCAGTGCCAGATTTTTCAGGCCGATAAGGCATTATGGCTTTTCTCAAAGCCAGCATTCCCATGGTATTTTGGTCAAGCATCTCTGCCATCCTCCTAGGCTTCTCATGCCTTTTCTGTTTCAACCCCAGGTCTGTCTCCCCCAGTCCTCAGTTGGAATTATCCTGAGGTCCTCTCAGACTGCAGCTGGTTGGCTGCTTCTTGCAGCACCCCGGGGAACTCAGCCCAGTTCATGGTCTGCTTCTCAGACAATAAACCCTATTCTGCTGCCAAGGTCTCCCACATAGGAGATGAGACCACCCACCCTGGAGGTGCCCTCTTCTCCCCGAGGCCAGCTCAGTCCTCCCCTGGGGTGTGGCACTCTCTTGGAGAACATCTTGATGTAGATGAAGGTTGCTCCATGAATCAATAAATCATAAGTCTGCTGGACAGCACTCAGGTAGGTAAATGCATGTGTGTTCTTCACTCAGCGAACCCTCCTGAAAAAGATAATACACTCAGTATCTTACTCTGCTGACATATTTCAACTCAACTGATAATGGGCCAGGATTGAGCACAGCTTAGAGAGTGAATTACCTTTTAGCCATCCCTTCAAGTTTAGGGTTGCAGTGACCAACAAAATCAATGTCAAAGGATTCTTGTTGTCTCGGGCAATACCTACAGTGACTCCTAATGAAATAAACCATTGAAGCCTTTTAATCAGAGCACCTGCCTGAAAGGAGGAAGCCATCCGGGAGGAGGCTGGGGCTCTAGGGACCTGTTTTCCCCTCACCGGTCAATGCATGAGTGATTCTTTAATTGTAGTAATGATGCGTTTACCCTGGACCCAGATGCTCGGGCAGCAGGAGGCAGCAATTCTCTGGGGCGCAGAGCTGGCATGACCTCAGCTGGGGCTACACAGGTCCCTGAGCAGGGCTGTATCACCAGGGGCCATGGCAGCGCCTCCAGGGTAGGGACCTGCTTTACTCCCAGATATGTGATAAATCTCGATGGAAAGAAAGCCCTGCAATAAAGGAGGCCCTGCTCTGTATCTGGATCCCAGAGTCAGTGCTATGAAAGTCAGAGTCGCTGCAAATGGGCTTCTGCCCCCACACCTGCTCTGCCCTCCTCCCCTGCCTGCATCCCTCTAAAACATCAGTTAACATCACTTTAAATAAATTCAAATATTGGAAAGCTCAAGGAAATTCAGAAACAATCAAGGTTGATCCAGACGCTTTCTGAAAAGGCTCTGCTTTTGTGGCCACTTGTCCACTCCAGGGCATGTTTGTGGCTTGCCTCTCTAGCATTCATTCCTCCTTCTCTGGGGCTCGTTCCCTGATTTTCTTTGGAAATCTGTCTTCTCTCACTCCTGTGTCTGAGAGCACTCTCCCCTCAGCTCTGTGATGGGCATGGGATCCATGCCTAAGCTGGTCGGTTAGGTATAGATCCCATGCAAACCGACCTGTTCCCCCAACAAACTCATCTTGTCCATCAGGAAACTCAGGATGTTTGGGGTAAATAATGGAGAAAGGCCTGGTTCTCCCTTTTCGATGAAACTTGGACATAAAGGTGCCTTTTCTTGTTCATCACCAGAGGGAGAGTCCATCTGAAAATGGGACCCACACAAAGGAAGTTGGACCAAGAGGCTAAGGCAGCCTGTAGTCCAAGCTCTGTGGTCACTATCTGAGGCTCTGTGTCCAGCCACTCCCAAACAAGAGCTTTATGGATTCTTCAGTTTTTGAGCCAAGAAGTTCCCTAGTCACTTTAGTCACTTAGGGTGGGCTTTTTCTCTCTTCCTTCTTTCTCTCCTTCCCTCCCTCCCTCCTTCCCTCCCTCCCTCCTTCCTTCCCTCCTTTCTTTCCTCCCTCCCTTCCTTCCATCCTTCCTTCCCTCCTTCCTTCCTTCCTTTTTCTTTCTTTGTGTCACAGGCAATGAAAGAATCCTCATAGATTTCTCCCATCTACAAGGAAATAAACCATGAACATTGGGAGGTATGACTTCTGCCTGTCAGGGGAGGAAGCCCTTCCAGGAAATCCACAGGGGAGAGTCCCTAGAGCGACCACGACATCAATCCAAGAGGTTGCTCGTTTCTGTGTACTCAAACCTAAATTTTACGAAGAGCCTTTAAACAAGCCCTAGGAAAAAGCGAAGGGCACAGATGGGAAAGGAATTGCTTTTCTTGGAAAGCAATATAAAAAGAGAGTCACCCACGTAGCTGATCATACTGAGAGACCCATGGTCCTCTGAAGTCCCATTTTTCTGATGGGTCATAATGATGGAGACAAAGAGGAGTTTCTGCTATGGATAGCTTTGCTGAAGCCCCGGCTGCCTAGAACGCCCAAGGATAAGTCTTCCACCACCAGTAACCCCTAACTCTTCCCATGAGAGGCTCCTCAGGTGCCTGGAGTAGATCTGCTCATATTCTGGATAACTGGATCAATGGAGATGCCAAATGAGGTAGCCAGACCAGACAGTAGATTGGAAGGAGCCAAAGTCAAGCCAATAATGCCTGAATCCTCCCTTGCCTGGGTCTGTGTGGAGGTCACCTTGACTTCCAAGTACTCAGACCCCAGTAACCCGCACCCTAGGCCCTCTCTTTTGGGACCAATGCCAATAGGAACATTTAGAGAAATGGAGGCACAGACCACATGCCTCCTGTAAGATCCCCGAGCAGGATGCTTGTAGAGCACCCACCGCCCTTTGTCTACCACGGTGATGAATGGTTGTTGACACGACTAAACAAAGGTATTATTAGTAGATTACATCTGAGAAGTTGGACCCGTGCAGAAAGAGGCCAACAAGAGCCCTGGGCCTCACTCGACTCCCAATCACTCCACAAAAGCCTAAACCACCAGGTCAGGGATAAAAGTGAATAAATGTTTCTAAATTCTTATCTTAAACACACTTAAGCTTAAAGCTATTTAACTGGGGCTTTAAAAGCATGTGAGCCTCGTGGAGCCCAGCTACCTGCCTCATTCTCTTGCTCTTATTTTTGCTTTTATCCTTTTAGTCTTCAAGAAGCCTAATTAGAAGCTTGAACAGGGCTCTCTCTCCCTGCCCTTAAATCAGTAATTGGCTTCAGTGCAGAGACTGTCAGGAAATTAACACATCACAACATGACAGCTGTTAATTTTTTCTCCTTATTTGTCATATGAATCACCGCTGATTTGCCGGAGTGCATAACAAATTAGTGGGCTGTAATCAGCGGTCTCTCTTCTGTGAGCTGCACCTTCTCTTTTTTTTTTTTCTTTTTTCCCCCTCTCTCTCTTCTTCTCTCTCTCCCTAAAGTCCATTACTTCACTGCCTCAGCAGAGACGACGGTTCCTAAGTGTGTCATTGTCAATAAATCAGAATAAGCAAATGCTAAAAGCGCAAGAAGCTCTTTAAACTTTGATGAAGGCTTTTAGTTACATTTTTAAACTTACACTCATAGCTGGAATCTTTTTTTTTTTTTTTTCATATTGTCACTCCCTGGTAGTGATAGACTGTCAGGTTTCCAGTCATTCCCTCATCCAGCGTGCCAGGGAAGGTGGAACTCCAAGTGTCATCAGCGCAAGTTCTGGCTGATGGAAGCGGGTGGAGGAGGTGTTAGGGAAGGTGGGGGCTGTGGGGGGGGAGTATTAGAGATTCCAACAGGGTCAGACCAGAAGTGCTTTCTCTCTGAGTGAGGGGTTAGGGGGAGAGAGGAAACGGGAGGAAGGGGAGGTGAGCAGACAGAGCAGGAGGAAGAGAAATCGGTTCTGGGACCTCACTATCCCCCACTATTCTAACTTGACTCATGGTCCACTGTGGATCAGACACCTGAGAAAGGGTGTGAGTCTTTGTGAAATGCCTTTGTAGTGTCAGCCGGGACCACCGAGAAGAGTCATGGGATCTGGGACTTTATTCTTCGTTCAGCACATTTGGTGGGTCTTACACCTAATATTTATGGCCTCCAGGAAAAAGGGGAGATAGGAAGGGTGATAGCTATGAGGTGGCTACAATGTGGGATTCTGCTGCAGGCTCTGATATTTGGCAAACAGATCTGTGTTCTTTGCATCTACACTGTGGATGTGGAAGGGAGAAGAGCTTCTTCCTTCTTGGTCTGGACCTTTCTGGACGGAAGAGTGCTGGTCTTTCCAACCTGAGTCCATCAGGGAGTTAGTGGGAGCTTCACAGGGTTGGGGGGTTTGGGGGGGCTCAGCCTCTCGGGGCTCTACCAGCATGTTCTCTTGGATATTGTAGACTGATGTCGAGCCTGAGATCAGAGGATTTTAGGGATGAATTTCTCCTTTTCTTTCTTCTTTCATCCACACATCCATCCATCTATCCATCCATCCATCCAGTGTCCTTTGCATGGGACGTCAGGATATGAGCCCAGCATGTGAACAAGTGGAACAGAGGGAGGGAGTAGAAGATGGGTCTATCTCAAGATAGAACACAGGGAGGAAAATCACTGCCTTAGATAAATAAAATCATTAGACTCAGACCCTCTTCTGCTATCCCAGGATGCCTTCTTGGGTGGGATGTGGCAGAAGAGTGGAAGGGCCTTTCTCCCTCAGCCGTCACCATCAGCAGATGGGTTATTCTGTCTACCATATTGGTCTTACTTACCCTTTTCCCAGGAATTAGTCTAATGACTTTCTTGTGGTGAATTCAAATTTGACCACTTGAAAATTGGCTTTAGTTCAGTTTATCAAACACTTTTCCAGGACTATCAGGCACCAGACTCTAGTTTAAGAACAAGGAATTCAACAAATTAGGGTCTATGACCTTAGAAAATCTGCACTTTTTTGCAAAACAGTAGTAATTTTAAAAACTTCTTGTTTTAAAGAATCTCAACACTTGGGGCTTGGAATACATGTCCCACCCATTGTTCTTTCCCTCTCCTGAGAGCTGAGGTGCCCTATCATAGGAGGCACAAAGCTGCAGCACAAGAATCAACCATCAGAGCTGATGAGGTCATGAGGTCTGGCTGTGTGAAAGTCATTGAAATCTTTCAGAAATAAAACAATTGTCCTTTTTCCCCCCTTTTTACTGGTGATAATTTATATTCATTCAACATGTTTAAATACAGTTTAATATGCTACATCTTATAAAAATCTCTAGTGAGAAAGTTTCACTCTAAGGTCATTTTATAAGCTCAGAGAAAATACCAATTTTACAATTACTCTGTCAAATCCTAATTTAAGAAAAAAAAATCATTTCTCCATTATCTGATGTGGAACGAGTTTCCTGGTAGAGACCTGGATTAACAGTAGGGAAGCAGCAGCTTCCCTGAAGCAGCAGTTGTGGGAGTTTGGTGATACCGTGACAAACCAGGCCCACCATGGGGGTGGAGCTCCTGGCTGGTCTAAGGAAGGCCCACAAGAGTAGGACCCATGGTCACTGTGCTCCACAGGCTGGATGCCTCCGGAAATGATGGAGTCTGATCCAGTAAGTTCTTCCAACACTTAGTGAGGATCCAATGAAGCAAAGAATCCCACTGCTGCTGACTGGCTCTCAAGCACTCCCTTCCCCAGCTCATGGGTACTTTGGGCACAAGCTGATGTCACTACCCCTCCATCCCTACTACCCCGACCTGCAGTCATCTAGCCTTCAGGTTCTCCCATTCCCATGTCTTGTCCCATGTCTTGTGTTCCTCTCCTTCCCAAATTGCTAGATGGAAGTCCTGTTCCTTGATAAAGAAAACTCCTTAAATCTCCCTACTATCTTCAATGTCCTCATTCTGCTATAATTGATGTTGTGGTCTTAGTGATGTACTCTAGGGACAAGCTTCCCCTGCAGTCCTCTATGGTGGCAGCTGTTCCTTCTCCCAGGCTCCGTGTACATCAGGATCAGTTGGGAACCTTCCTTCAGTTGGGATAGAAGGAAGAATTTTTCCTTCTATCCCTGAAGATAAACATCATCTGCCTGTGCTACCCTTCACCTCTTGTAATCCCCGGCATTTACCAATCTCCCAGCTACTCTTCCTACTCATTCTCATTCATCAGACACCATGAGAACTGGGTCAGCAACTTCCCCTACCCCCAACCCACTGTCATCAGTAAAGGTGACCTTAGCCTTAACATGTATGACTCATCACCCATCACTGATGCCTCACAGATGCCTGATTCACCTGCTAATTTCCAAGCATCTGCATCCACTCTACATTAGCCATCTAGGTGACTGGTCACCCCCAGGTGGTCTATACCTTCCTCTAGAAACTATGACTCTCAAGTCAAACACTAGAAGCATCACATTCTCATTCCCAAGGTCCTGTCTTAGCTCTCTTGAATACTTCCTCATTTTACACATTTTCTTCTACTTTACTGGGATTTCTGGGCCCTGGATGTCAATACTATCTTCCTTCCTAGTAATGCCATCTGCCTTTGATTCTTCATGTGGTCTCTATGTGCTTTTGTTTCAAACATTGTGATGTGAAATTCTTCCATATCACTATTCTTTTCATTGTCCATGCTCCATCCTGGCAAAATCCCAGTCCTGAATCAATCCATTTTCCTCCCTTCTTTATACCCACTCTGAATTAACAAGCAGCGCTGGAGAAAAACCATACTCTTCTGTAAATTGGAAGCCCTACAAGCACAAAATCTCTGGGCTCAGCTGAGCCTTCTGTACTCTGTACCACTCCTCTGAGTTTTCCCACCCTGCTTTCTCTCCAGAATAAGAAATCATCCCAAGTGATTATTTCAAAACTTCTCTATGGGGTTTTCCATCTATTACCCTCCATCTTTCTCTCCCACCACAGTGGAAAATACTTCACTCCTTGTATGGGAGGTTGACCATCCCGCTTTGCCTCTGCTCCACATTTCTTCCACGTCTGCTCTCCAAGTGCTGTGGCTTGATGGATTCACTGCCTTCTCTCCTATATTTTCAACACCTTCCACTGTCTTTTCTTTCTGTTCCTTCCATGTAACAATGAAACATACTTAAATCTCTCCCAACTTAATAATTTTTTTTCTTACAGCCCTAAACAGCTTCTTACCCTCACAACAAGCCAAGTTTCTGAAAGAGCGGTCTACACTCGCTGTCTCCACTCCCCCAGCAATTGTTAGCAAACCAAACTTGGGTCCACTTGCCTGTGCTCATTTAAGACAATCTATTGACACCAGATTGTGGTGAAGGAAAGTACAGTGTTTGTTGCAGGGTGCCAAGCCAGAAGAACAGGCAGCTTATGCTCAGAAGACCCGAACTCCCCAATGGCTTTCAGGGAAGGGCTTTTAAAGACAGTGTGTGGGAGGGGACTGTAGGGTGTGTGATCAGCTCGTGCACAATTGGCTGGCATCAAGGTAAAGTTTCAAGCATCATCAACCTTCTGGTTTCAACCAGTCTAGGGTCTAGTGCTTGCAGTCAGCAGGTTTCACCTGGTGGGGGTCGGCTTCCTATAAAAACAACTCAGGCCTTTATCTATATGGTTCAGGGAACTGGGAGTTTTGTGACTCGGGTACGTGGCAGACTTATAGGGTAAATTGTTACCAGTTTCCCAGCCCAACAGCTCTTTTTTGCTTCTACATCTTCACGTTTCCTAGTCATTAACACTTGAGTCAACCTTTTGAGACTCAGGGGATGCCTGGGAGACTAAAGCAAAAGCCTTTTAGTTCAAGGGATGGGGACTCAGGGGCTTGTACACAGTTTCACGATTAACTCATCCCACAGTTTGGAGGTTGCTCCTTCCATCTCATGGAAACTTGTCTCACCAAGAATGCCAGTGTGCTTGGAGACAAGGATGATTTTCAGTTCTTGGTTAACCTGATTTTTCTGCAAGCATGAGGGCATAACTACTTCATAAAATTTGACTTCCCAACTTGGATCTTTGCTACATTTCTGGCCATCCCTTTCTGGGATCCTCAGTAGATTTACTTCTCATGATCTTTGTATTCTATGTAATTTCCTTGGGATTTCCTTTTTCTCTCTTTTCATTTTACACACTCTGTGGGCAAACTCTATGTCTCTTCTGGCTTCAGATATGACTTCCAATCTAAATTTTCTCAACATCTAATCTTGGATATCTCACAAGTACCTTCAAGGTTAACCTGCTACCTCTTTTTCCCCATCCTCATCTGCCTTGGATTCTTTGTCTAGAGATCAACGACCAGAGACCATCCTAGATTCTTTCCCCCACAGTACAGCCATTGTCTACTCAATCACTGAATTGTGTCCATTCCCATGACTGTCCTTTCTCGCCATTACCACTGCCATGACCCAGGCCCCCACCACCACCATTTTCTTTCACTTGATAAATTCAACAGTTTCCATATTGCCAGCCTCTAAAACATCCAGTGTATCTTCTAGCCTGCAGCCAGAGTCATCTTTCTCAGTGCAAATTTGACCTCGCAGCTTGCATGCTTAGTCCTCACTACAGAGTCCCTTTATCTTTAACATGTTTTCAAAGACCTTCATGATGGGACTCACTTGCCTCCCTAGGGGGTGTCATCATTTGCCACCCAGACGATGTATTATAGTCCAGAAACACTGAACTCACTCAGTTTCCTGAAAGTACTAAATTTTATCTTTTTCCCCAATCTCATACCCCAGAGACTGGGGCCTGCGTTCCTTTCTCATGCTAGAACAGCCAGACATAACAGCTCATGTCACGTGGCCTTGTTGGGGTGTCTGTTGCCACACCAGACCCTGCTTCCAGGTAGACAGTACGCTGTGTCAGGGCAGAAACCATGTGCTTATTGCTGAAGCCAATCTCAAGCACAGTGCCTCACACAGGGAGGGTCTCTGCACATGTTCCTCAAATGCCTTAGTGTTCAATGTCTACAGTGACATTGGTCCTGGGTGGACCTCTCCATTTCATGAAAGCCAGTCTATACCTTGGACTCCATAGTTTGGAGTTAAATTTATTCCCTGAGCATCTTTCAATTTTGATCAAATTTTCCAAGACAGCTGGTTCAGTGGAAGGATCTCTATATTCCCAACTAACAAATTCTAAGTACCTAGGGTTATTTCTCTCTGCATGAAGCTAACCAGCTGGTGATTCCCGTCTCTGAGCAGATGTCTGGCCCCATGTAGACCCCACGGGGCTGTGCCCAGGGCTACACACCTCACACAGTTCTGAACCCACTCTGTCGTTCTGGGGAAGCCCTCTCAGTAAGGATTCTTTTCAGTTCAGCTATTCCAGAAATCTTAGAGTTCACAGACGGAAAGACTGAGAAATGATTTGCAGACTGGAGCAAAGTGAGCAGAGGCTGAGAGGAAGGAGAAAGAAGGTCAGTTTGGGGGCAGTATCAAAAGTCAGTCTGCACTGTTAGGGCAAAAAGAAACAGAGGCACACAAACCCAAACAAGACAAAAATGCTTATCAGCTGGGCCAAGCCGGCCCAGACCACCCACTTTGCCGAATTCACCGGATCACTGGAGATTCACCCCACTGGGGTCCTATACTTCCTTGTGCTCCCCAGGGGCAGGCAGGGCAACTTGGTGGAAGAGGAGAGACCAGCCCAGATCAGAAGGACCCTTCCAGAACCACTCAGCCAGGGGCTTCGAAGCAAACCCAGCTAGAGGTCGGGAGTGGGTGAGCTCCCTGCCTGCTGCCTCTGGTTCCCCTTTGAGAGAGCAGCACAGTTTGGTCCTTTTACCCTAATGAGTCTCAAATGGAAATTGGGGTAGATCAGTAACTAGGGGGAAGGGCCGCATTCTTTGAAAAGGCGTATTCAGAGTATATTATGCTGTGATAATGAAAAACAAACTATTGCTTTCCTATTAAACTTTAGAAAAAGTTAAGTCCAATTAAAACATCTGACCTCCTCGGGAGGCACGGAGATGGAGTCCTCATTAGCCCCTGAAGCGACTCTGAGGGCAGGCGAAGGAGGGACAGGGAAATTTCACTTTGTTTACTGACTTTTCTGTCTCTCTCTGCAGAACGGAAGGGTAGAGACCTGCACATTTTGTTCATCACTGTGTCCCCAACACCTGGACCTGGGCCTGGCTCACAGAAGATATTTGTTGAATGAACTGATGAATGAGAGAAAGAAAGAAAGAAAGAAAGAAAGAAAGAAAGAAAGAAAGAAAGAAAGAAAGAAAGAAAGAAAGAAAGAAAGAAAGAAAGAAAGAAAGAAAGAAAGAAAGAAAGAAAGAAAGAAAGAGAGAGAGAGAAAGGAAGGAAGGAAGGAAGGAAGGAAGGAAGGAAGAAAGAAAGAAAGAAAGAAAGAAAGAAAGAAAGAAAGAAAGAAAGAAAGAAAGAAAGAAAGAAAGAAAGAAAGAAAGAGAGAAAGAAAGAGAGAAAGAAAGAACATCAACCCTCCAGGGACAGGAACAGTGATTGGAGTGGCTTGTCTGACACAGGGTAGATGGACACTGAATATTTGTTGTGTATTGTTTATAAAAACAGAGCTTAAGTGAAAAGAAAAACAAGACCTTTTAAAGGAAGTTTTTCTAGAGGAGACAAGAGGCATGGCCAACAAGCAATGCACCTGGCAGGACAGAAGAAAACTTCCATGGGAATATATTCACACCCCAGGGTTAAGTCCAAGCAATTCAGTGTGGGCCTGAAGGGAGGCTGTGGATGAAGTTTGGGAATGGGCTTTGGGGCCCAACAGTAGTATAAGGGTCTCAAGAAAGATGTATAGGACAGAGGTATCATCCAGGGCAGGTGGTCCAGGCACCTCAGCCCCTCACCTCTCAGTCAAACTTGGGTTGGGCAGGGAAGTCACACTGAGGAAGCACAGAATTTGGTCAGATGGTCACTGGGGAGAGCCCCTGGGGAAAGGGGAAAGGGCATTCTCTTTGGAGTCCAATCAGTGAGTGGTCCAACTGGAGGACAGAGATTCCTTGATACTCCCCTGACACCCAGAGACCTGCAAGGGCCCTCAGAGGAGGAGGGTGTGATCCATGAGGAAGCCACTCACCCCAGGCAGGCCAAGGCTTCAGAAAGAGACACCAGCGAAACAGAGGGAGGCCCTAGCTGGGGGACATCCACACCATAAACATCACAGCGGCTGCAGTCCTGGGACTCCTGGAGGAATGGAAGCCACAAGAGATTAGAGTTCATGACAGAAAAGGAAAATGTGGGGACTCTCCAGGGATGTCTGGTCTTTACCATTGTCGGGGTCACCCAATCCAGGCAGGCACCTTCTCCAGGCTGCTGTGGAGGTGGGCAGCACATGGGTGCTCACAAGCGGGGAGCAGGCCAGAAGCAGCCCAGGGTCATGTCCATGTCTGGACCTTGCACTAAGTGAGATTCCCCCTTAGTTGCTTTCTCAGAGCTCTATCCCAACTTCTGGGGAAAATTTAGAGCAACAACTGTAGCCTCTACTACCACATTAGTGATTAAACTCAATAGCTGGATTAGCCTTGTTTAGGGGGAAAATGATTCTAACTGGATGAACATTGGACCATGGAGTCCACGATTACAAGGACACCAGGGACTATTGCTGGGTCCCTGGGCTCTCCCTCCACAAGCAGATGCCCTGAGTGGTAGTTATTAGGGCTAGTGATGCACCTTTCTGAGGATAGGCAAGAATGTGTGACCTAGTTTGTCAACGGAAAGTGATGGAAGTTGCCTGTGTCACTCCCAGAACTGACGCCTTTAAGACAGTGGGTAATTTGCCACCTGCCCTTCTCAATGACATGGGAAGCAGCAGCGCTCCAGATGGTGGATCGTCTGTCAACCTGAGACTGCTAACGTGCATGATGAGAAGCAAATCCCTTCCATTGACTTAAGATGCACATATGGCCAGAGGGAGAAATTATTTTAAGATTGTGAATTTTCAGAGCTGTCAGTTGCTGCAGCACAACCTCTCCTATCCAGACTGATAGCACCGTATAGCTTAAAGCTCTTCAATGTGTTCCTTCACAGCTCTAATACAATCCCAAAGCCTCACCATGACCTGTAAGGTTCTACACTACCTGGTTTCTGCCTCCCTCCCAACCTCATCTTCCACTGGTCCCACCTTGCTCACCTGTTCCAGCTATAATGGCCTTCTGTCTGTTCCCCAAACAAGCCAAGCTCATTCCTCCCAGAAAGACTTGGCACTTACTGTTATCTGCCCCTAGAATAACCTTCTCCCAGACCCTCAACCCTGAGTGGATTCAGATCCACTCAGATACCACCTTCTTAGAGGGCTCTTTTCTGACTACTGTCTTAAAGAAGCCCAGTCACTCTCTATCCTATTACTCTTCTTGCATTTTCTTCTGAGTATTTATTACTTTCTGAAATTCTTGGTCTCTGTTTATGTTTGCCTTCTCCCCTAAAATATGAGACAGGAATGTTAACCGATTATGGTACCTAGTACAGAGTTTGGTACACAGTAAGAGTTCAGTAAACATTTAATGAGTGGATGAATATGCAAACCAGTGAAATTCATTGCCTCATGGATCAGATCCAAGAGAGGGGTTAAATGAATAGCATTCATTTTTACAAACAGATAACAACTCAGCCCAGAAATCCAGCAGAGCTAGCCCTACTCGGTTCCTGGCAGGGAGACTCCTATCCGATTTGGAGCAATGACCATTTCCTCCCAGATTTAGGCACTGGATTCACCATGATAAATGGCCTGAGCTCCTCGTTGCATTTAATGGCAAACGCTGATCCAAGTGGAACTGCAGCCAGGTGGCTCGTGGGAGCCCTGGAATACGACTTCCAGATAGACCACAAAACCTGGAGAAGCCAACACCATTCCAGATACATTAACTCATAATCCCCAGGAAGTACACACTTCTGGTGAGGGAAGGGGAGACTCCCCCTCCACAAGCACTAATAGCCATGGTTAATCCTCATCCCAGTGAAAGATTCTTGCCCAGGCGTCCAGGGAAGCTTCATCAACGTCAGCACGAGGGCCCAATGCAGAGGGAGACCATTGCCCTGAGAGCAGCCATCTGAGTTTATGGATTGCGTGTGATTGTCCTCCAGCATCTGGGAGCCACCCAGCTTAACCCACCTGCCTGTTCTCAGTATCCAGAGGAAGGTGACTGTCTGCATCTCGAGCTCCAGCCTTTATTCTCTGTAGGGATACAGCAGGCTGTGTCTCTACCCCTAAAAATGAATAGGATGGGATCCAGACAGTCCAAGATGCCCATTGAGCCAATGGACTGCTTTTATCCTGCCAAGCACATCATCCCTTGAGCGCTGGTGCCCCCTCCCCACTGAGCCCACTGCTCCTTTTATCTCCTGCTCTCTTTCTTCCCCAAGCCTTTGACGGAGAACACCCTCCAGGTCCTGGAATAGAGCCTCTGCTTTCTGTTCCTCTCTGTCTTAGCGGGGCTGGGGATTCCTCAGGCTCACAAATTCACCATCTCCCCTCTTGTGACTGCTTCTAAACTCCAGCCCAAGTCTTTTCTTCTCAGCTACTTCTGGAGGGTCAGAGTAGTGGTTCTCATACAGCAATCCATGGACTAATGTCCATTCTTGGTAAAATAAATAAATATATACCAGCTAAGGAATAACTATTTTTATTAAGCTAAATTTTATTCACTTCAAAGGACTATCATGAGATAGGTTCTTATTAGAGAAGATTTTCGGTTTTTTCTTCAGCAAAATTGAGATGGTTTCTATTTATTTATTTTCAGGTAGCTACCTGGCCAAATAAAAAGTTGGTGACCTCAAATTGGTCTCACAGTTTTTATAATGTCTACCTGCCTGGGAAGCACAGAAGCCCGAAAACATGCAGGCCACAGGGCATCCCTCCCTACCTGTCCTCTTTCTACCTGGAGTACCTGATGCAGAAATGCTCACGGTCACCTTTCCCATGTCCCAAATCCCATAAATGAGTTCTCTCAGCAATTCTGTCCTCATCAAGGGCACCTTTACCCTCCTGACCCCTGGACTCTCCAGTTAGAACCTTCTTAGGTTCTCCCTTCGTTTAATGGATGCCATTCTTTTTCCTCTACCTCTTTGGGCTCCATTTCTTTCTCTCCATGTCACTGCCAAACCCATGATTCAGGGACCCAGCATCTCACACTAAAATTGGAGCAGAACCTCCAACTCTTCTGGGCCGGTGTGTTTCTCAATCCACCCTAAAGCAACATGCACAAGCTAGCACGCTAGTCTTAGGCAAACAGTGCCTTAGTCTAAAAGTCACAGACTGGAGGCCATGGGGCTGTGCCCAGCAGGACACATATTAGATATAAAAGAGAGGGTTTTTTTCTTTTTTTGGGGGGGTCAACATTTGCATATGTACATATCAGAAGACCTGACGATGCTGGGTTTGCCACCTTGCACGCCAACACTTTTCTGGGGCCAAGGAAGGCAACCCCTTCTGGGTGGCTGGCCCACCCCGGTTTGTCCAGGCCCTGCCATTCCCCACTGGGTATACCCGGCCCACCCCGCTCATGAATGTTACTTGCCATTTGTCTGAAGGTACTCGTGTTGCAGCCCCTACACGAGTCCCGTCACCCTGCTTTTCAAGGAATTTAAGCTCATACATTCTGCACAGAACTGAAAGACAGCTATTAAGTGAGGCGATGGCAGTTAAGCTCCATCTGTGCCACAGAGAGCCCTCCGCCTTGGTTTCCCTGTCTGCGGAATAGGGGCGATGACCTTTGCATCTGGAGTCCGATGAGACACAATGAAGACGTACATTTTGGTTTTAATGCTGTGAGCTCCTTGGAGAGCAGATAACATCAAAATTCAAGGTGTTATTATTAGAGGGTAAGAAGTTTTGTTCTATGCTAATTGAACTCACACCTTACCACTTTGTACACAGGGAAGAGGCAGCATGACAGTGTGACATGCTTCCAAGCAAGAAGAGTTCTGCCTGTGAGTGCAAGACAGGCTGACTCGGCCGCCTCGCCTGCCGTGACGTGCCTGTAGCCCTGCCTCCCGCTCTCCACCTCGCATCCAGCCCAGACTCCTGCCACTTTCGGGATGCAGCGCTCGGCTTCGCACCGAGCATTGACCGATCTCTGCACCTGTGAAGAAGTTGTCGAGCTGAGGTCAAGCAGGTGAAGATTCAGGAAGGCAGCCCACAAAGTTTCCCTGCCACTGGGCTGCCACCACTTATAGAAACACCGGCAGGACGCAAGTGAGAAAACAGATCTTTCTTTCGTGATGGCTTTAGCCCTCCTCTGGGGGCGCAGACGTGGTCTTCCTCCACTACCAGGTGGCTGTGACAGGGCGGCATCTGAGGAGGCGGAGGGCCCGCCGAGGGAGAGTGGGTGCCGGCACTACTGATCTGGTGGCCCTGGCGTAAGGGCCAATTGCGGGAGAAATAACATTTTTTCCTACTTTTTTTCAGGGCCAAAGAAGAGACTATCCATGGAAGGTAATGGAGCTGTCACCGAGGAGAGAGAAGTGGAAATTCATGGTTCTCTTGTGAGGCAAAGACATCTGTGTTATTGCACCCTAAGCCAATAGTTTTTAAAACAGTCATAAAACAAGCTACTGTATATAAAAGAGGTGGAAGCTACACAGGGCTCCCCTCACACTGTGTGGGCTTCCAAAAAGACACAAACCTTAAAAAAAAAAAAAAAAAAAAGGCCAGGATGACGATGAGTGACGACAGGACACAGCCCTGGGGTAGAGGTTGGAGCTGAGAAGCTGGGCCCTCCAGGGTTGCTGCTTCCCTCCAGAAGGAAGGAGCCTGTTTGCACTTCAGGGCAGAGAGACACAGCTGTGCCTGAGAGAAGGTACGAGGTGGCAGGGACAATGAAAGAGAGGAAAGGTGCACAGCCCTGTGCCACCATTGTCACAAGCCCTGGAGATGTCACTCTTAGACAAGAACGTCCCTGGACATGTGAGCACCGTGTGCACCTGTGCTGAGCACCAGCGCCTTCCCGGGCTTTCACAAACATCCACCTGGTCAATTTCCAAACCAGTGCCCTCATTTTCAGATAAAGAAATGTCAGCTTGGAGGGATCGCTTGGTTGGCCAATGTCACGGTGCAGGGCTACTGACCTCAAATTCAGTGTCTTTTTTTTTTTCTTATTTTTTTGTGGCACGTGGGCCTCTCACTGTTGTGGCCTCTCCCGCTGCGGAGCGCAGGCTCCGGACGCACAGGCTCAGCGGCCATGGCTCACGGGCGCAGCTGCTCCGCGGCATGTGGGATCCTCCCGGACCGGGACACGAATTCATGTCCCCTGCATCGGCAGGTGGACCCCCCAACCACTGCGCCACCAGGGAAGCCCTTTTTTTTTTCTTTTTAATAACTCCTTCTTTTTCAACCTTCTTTGTCAAGATAGGTCTGACTGTTTCTAAAACCCATCCACCTCCAATGCGCGGGATGTACCGATCCAGTAGAAAACCACGAGAGGCACTGATGTACATTGTATGTTAGCAGGGCCTGCTGATATCTTGTCTACAGCCTGCTGGCTTGACTAGGAAGACATCAGCAAATGGACCAGCTATCCAGATGGTGAGCTGGCCTCATGGTTTGTTTCTAAGGGGTACAGTTTGGGCCTTAGAATCACAGAATTCAGAGTTGGAGGAGGCTTAATATAGCCTCCCCTGAACATGAGGCTCTGCCCCGATGCTCTGAGAGGTGATGATCCAGGTTCTGTGTACTAGAGAGTGCACAGAGCCTGCCCTCACAGACCCTGTGAAAGGTACCGGCCACCCTTTTGTACCAGGTAATTCCACCCAGTGACCTGGGTCTGGATGAACATCAGAAACGCAACAATCCATATATATGTGTCAGCATACGGTATTTGTCTTTCTCTTTCTGACTTACTTCCCTCTGTATGACAGACTCTATGTCCATCCACCTCACTACAAATAACTCAATTTCATTTCTTTTTATGGCTGAGTAATATTCCATTGTATATACGTGTCACATCTTCTTTATCTATTCATCTGTCGATGGACACTTAGGTTGCTTCCATGTCCAGGCTATTGTAAATAGAGCTGCAATGAACACTGTGGTACATGACTCTTTTTGAATTATGATTTTCTCAGGGTATATGCCCAGTAGTGGGATTGCTGGGTCATATGGTAGTTCTATTTTTAGGGTTTTAAGGAACCTCCATACTGCTCTCCATAGTGGCTGCATCAATTTATGGAATCTAAAAAAAAAAAAAAAAATTGGTCGTGAAGAACCTAGGGGCAGGACAGGAATAAAGACGCAGACCTACTAGAGAATGGACTTGAGGATATGGGGAGGGGGAAGGGTAAGCTGGGACAAAGTGAGAGCGTGGCATGGACATATATACACTACCAAACATAAAATAGATAGCTAGTGGGAAGCAGCCGCATAGCATAGGGAGATCAGCTCGGTGCTTTTTGACCACCTAGAGGGGTGGGATAGGGAGGGTGGGAGGGAGGGAGACACAAGGGGGAAAAGATATGAGGATATATGTATATGTATAACTGATTCATCTTGTTACAAAGCAGAAAATAACACACCATTGTAAAGCAATTATACTCCAATAAAGATGTTTTTAAAATAATTAATTAAAAAAAAAAGAAATGCAACAATCTATAGACTGGCCAGTGACATCTGACCCAGCATAAAAAGATGAGGTGAGCTAACATCCTTTGAGGAATGGGAGTAGGAAAAATGTTGGAGGGCGGGGGCAGGGACTGCCCATCAACAGGCTGGTTTTAGGGAGTTAGGTCTGGTTAAAGCCAGAGCCATAGTGACAAGCCAAAAACTACTGTAACTGAAGTTCTGAGGAGCAGAAACTTTGAGAAGGAAAAGAAGCTAGTGGGATGCAGAGTAGCATGCAGGAGACCAGTGAAGTACAGCTGACTCAGTCTAGAGGGGACTCCCAGGGTCACTAGGGTTGTCTGACCCCAGCTAAGGTCAGTATGAGCGGGACCTGGGTGGCTTCATACAGTTGCACAGGTTGTGCACTTCACAGAATATGACTTGGGCTCCTCCTCTGGTGGTGGCACCAAGGGATCTCTGCCTGATTTCCAGGACCCAGGGCTACACACTGGAGAACTGTGTTTGAGCCCCTAACTCTGCCTCTAACTGGGTGACTTTTGGTGAAGTCTGGCCACTCTTAGGGCTCAGTGTTCTCCATCTATGAAATGGAATAGCAATGCCAATCCCACCTACTTCAATGTGGTCGGGAAGAAAAGAGGAGATGCAGATGAGAAAGGGCTTGCAAAGAGATTTTTTTAAAACATGCAACTGTAAGAATGTCCTTTCTCTTAAAAAAACTCATTTGTGATGATAGTTCAGACAGGAAATGAGTGGAATGAGTCTCCTGGTAAGAGGGTGGACACAGCTCATAGGAGACAAGCTTCTTCCCTGGCATCAGGACAAGTGGTACAGTAGACACTGTGGTGCCCCACCCACTCCCCAGGGTACTGGCTTTCAGTGCCCCTTCTCTGGAGAACTGCCCTTTACCATGGGAGCTACCCCCCAGAAAGCTGTGTGCCCTGTCTCCCATTACCATGACAGCCACAACCACTGCCTGATTAATATAAAAGGCCAGGCAGGGCTTCCCTGGTGGCACAGTGGTTGAGAGTCGGCCTGCCGATGCAGGGGACGCGGGTTTGTGCCCCGGTCCGGGAAGATCCCACATGCCGCCGAGCGACTGGGCCCGTGAGCCATGGCCGCTGAGCCTGCGCATCCGGAGCCTGTGCTCCACAACGGGAGAGGCAACAACAGTGAGAGACCCGCGTACAGCAAAAAAAAAAAAAAAAAAAAAAAGGCCAGGCATTGGCCTCCAGTTGTGGTTTACACTCCAGAACGCTCTCCCCGTTGATCCAAGACGATTTTCAGGCAGGAGGCTTATTCAGGGGTAGCATTGGAGTCAACCAGTACTGCAGGGAGGAGAGCAGGACTGAGCAGAAGGAGAGGTTGAACCAGGATACAGTCATGCCCAAGCCTTGGCCAGAGCCACAGGGAACTCTGGAGCTGGGATGCACCTTTGAAATTGCCTACCTTTGTACACCCACCTGACCCATCACTGGAGTGGGCTTCCCCCTGGACTGTCATATGACCTTGGGGAGGCAACTGTCCTCAACAGACGGCAATTCTTGGAGAGGAATTCAGCTGAGATCTGTCTACTGCCAACATTCCCAGCAGCTGGGGGAATGGGTCCCTTGGTCCTGAAGGGCTTACGTGGGTATCTGCCATGTCCTCCCATCCTGGGGTGAGCACAGCGTTCCCCCAGAGTTAGATGCTGCTGAGTGTAAAGGATTCAGAGGTTTTGCAGCAGTAGTTCCAGTGCATAGCTCAGTATCTGCTGCCATGCACTGCATGAGAATCAGGTGTGGAGTCTGTACTTGGAAAGGCTGCCACGTGGGATGAGGCTGGCAGGATGGGGCCAATACCTTGGCCACACTGGCTGTACGTCTGCAGAATGTCGGGGCCCTTCTGTGAACCCACCTGCCTGTGTACATACTGAAGGGAGGCCAAGAAGTGAGTGAGCGATCTTCCTCTGCTCCACTGCAGTAGACCTTTTTTCCAGTGTTTTCCCAATATCCACGTGCAGGATCTTTTCCTGTACACCCTCATGAAGGGTATTCTGAAGGAGTGTGAGGAAAAAACAGAAGAATCTTTGTAATGTATCTTAGTAACATTTAATTAGCCTTGGATTACTTATTAAGTGACGGTTATTCCTATGACGTCTGTCACAGATGAACGACTACATACTGCCCATGGTTTATGGACCTAAAGTTCTCCACCAAGTGTGACAAATTCCCATTACGTCCCCAGCGCTGGGCTTTGCATTTGTAGTTTGGGCAGAGGCAAATGGTCCCTTCCACACAGCCAGACGTTTCCCCGTCGACCTGGCAATGAAGTAGGATTGGATCAACCTTACTTCTGATAAAAACAGAGAACTCATTAGTGAAGAATTAGTGACACATTCTTTTTTTTAACTTTGGTTTTAATTAATTAATTTTATTTGGCCATGCCACACGGCTTGCGGGATCTTAGTTCCCCAACCAGGGATTGAAACTGCGCCCTCAGCAGTGAAAGTGTGGAGTCCTAACCACTGGACCACCAGGGAATTCCCAGCAACACATTCTTTTTTTTTTTCGGTACGCGGGCCTCTCACTGCTGTGGCCTCTCCCGCTGCGGAGCACAGGCTCCGGACGCGCAGGCTCAGCGGCCATGGCTCACGGGCCCAGCCGCTCCGCGGCATGTGGGATCTTCCCGGCCCGGGGCACGAACCCGTGTCCCCTGCCTCGGCAGGCGGACTCCCAACCACTGCGCCACCAGGGAAGCCCTCAGCAACACATTCTTGATGGGGTGCCACTACCTCTACCAGAGGGAGGGATTCAAGCCACTGAAACTGACAGAATGACTCCAGGGCAACATCCTCGGAAGTGAATGCCAGCCATCTGAGTCTTGTGGATGTCCCACTAGAAGTCCCTTGGAGAGCACAGTCTTCAAATTTTTCTTTTACTGCTTGGAAAACAGACTTCAGAGAGGAACTGGATGTGGCCACAGACCAGGGCTACAACCCTGAAACTTCTCGGTATTCAGGAAGCAGGCCCTAGGTATAGAAGCCAGGAAAGATCTCCCCAGGCGTCTTTCTGTTTTCACACCCCTCCCCAGTGATGCCCTTGACATATAAGCTGAAGAACTCAGAAATATCTTGCCAGCCCACTGTGCCAGGTTAAGACCTCCCCACTCACCACCCCCCCAAAGGTCAAGGTAGTACATGGATAGGCAGGTGCCCTATTCCTCAAGTCTTATGGTACCTAAAATCTCATCTTTTGACTTTTTTCTACTGAATACATCATGCCCTTTTTCATTTATTATTATTATTTTTTTTGCGGTACGCGGGCCTTTCACTGTTGTGGCCTCTCCCGTCGCGGAGCACAGTCTCCGGACGCGCAGGCTCAGCGGCCATGGCTCACGGGCCCAGCCGCTCTGTGGCATGCGGAATCTTCCCGGACCGGGGCACGAACCCACGTCCCCTGCCTCGGCAGGCGGACTCTCAACCACTGCGCCATCAGGGAAGCCCCAATCATCATGCCCTTTTTCAAATGCATACCACACCGACATAAGCCACTAACTCTTTAGCATAAGTGAGCTTTCCAATTCTTTTCATATAATGTGTTTAAAAACAGTAAGCTAAGGTCTCCTAAAGGTCAGACATGGGTCGGGAAGTGGGATCCCGAGACTGTCCTGGAGGAGCAGCTGGTCCCGAGAGAGGACTTGCAGGCCACCGAGAAGGGAAGACGGCAGGCAAAGGGAGGATGGGGAATGAGCGTCTCCAGAAAATGCGGCCAGCGACAAGGAGGAAGGCAACTGGAGGCTGCAGAAGCATCCTGGGCTGTTTCTACCCATCTCACCATTTTGTACACCTGAAACTCAGAGCTTTGGTACAGCTGAAAACTAAGCAAATTTGCAAATGAAATGTAACCGAAACCACAACCAGAAAACTCATTAAATTTAAATTGAAAATATTAAAAACCAACCAAATATAAATCTACAGTATGAATTTAGCATGATTGATTTGTCCTCCTCCAAAGCATAAGGCTATTCACGGTGTCCAGGTAGCAGCAGTTACCACTGAGCATGTTGTATTGTGTCTGAGGGTTCTCCTTGATGTGAGTCCTTGGAAGGTTCCCCCCAACGAACACAGTGAAACATGTCCAGTGCCCTGTGGGTCATGTGGCCTATCTTTGGAAAAGATATATCCTTGTCTATGTCAAGTTCTCTCTGCTCTTCTTATTAGTCTGCCACAACTGGGATTGTAGGCCTTTGGCAAATTGATCAAACTGTGAAATCTGACACCACACGATGGCAGGCAAAATGGGCTTACATAATTTGCGTGAACATAACTTACTACACAGTTCACAAATAATAGATGTTTATGATCCAGCAGTTAAAAGCTAAGAGCAGTGGCCGCTCAGGCCACCAAGTGCCCATTACTTCACAAAACGGCCCTGGTGCCACAGGCACTGAACTTTCCCAGACTGGAGTTCATTTCAAATGCACTAAAGGCACAGAACGATTCGGAGGAGACTTACCCCATCACTCTGTGTGTGTGTGTGTGTGTGTGTGTGTGTGTGTGTGTGTGTGCGCGCGTGTGCGCACGCACATGCTTGCACAGAATCACACTAGAATTGCTCTACCTCCTGCATCAGGGCACATGGACTGTGTATGTAGGAGCAGAGCCACCTACAGTGGCGACGGCTCATTTATTGATATAAAAATGCCCCTGGTTATTGCCAAAGAGCCACCATCTCTGCCATTTCACACCTCTTGTCCTCAGCTCCTTACCTTACCTGATGACGTGACACGTTCACAGACAACATGTCTGGGGGGACGGCAGAGACTAAAGAGATCTCGGATGGAGCCCCTGGCCAGCAGCTCAGGGCTGCTTCAGAGAAGCTGGAGCAGAAAGGATGGCGGCCAGCATTTAGCTCTGCACTTAGCTGCTTCTCATTAACGAGCTCTCTAGTGGAAGTCTTCACAGCAACCCTCTGACTCGCAGTCTTTGTCATCCCACCCACAGCAACCTCTGTTAGTCAATAATAACAGCTTATTTAAAAATAGCAGCATCAACTTGTTTGCAATGTTATCATCGGTGTCTGGCTTCTATTCCCGGAAGACTTGGGAAAGGTGTGTGACCTACTTCCTCCAGAGCTTCCCTTCGCTGAACCTGCTTCCAGATCTGGGGAAAAGACAGGCACCTCTTTAGCAAACACTCACAGTGTAATTGCCAGGCAGTTATGGTCGACAACAGTAAAATACAGCAGTTGGCGGCACGGTGGGTTCATTAGTCAATAAAGCATTGCCACGCGTTTTATTGAATTGTAACCCTATTTTGCCCTGATGCAGACCTTCTGGAGCCCACCTCCATATAAATCTGAGTGATTCATTTAGCATTCAAAGTCGGGTAAAAGGAGGATTTGGTCCAATTCCAATGCAACCCTGCTCCATTAGCTATCTCTATTATTATCTGCCTTTGCCCCTACTCTTGTCAGTGGGGACATTTTGATAAAAGCTCACATTGGAAATAAATCAGGGAGTGAATGGCGGGATGTGCACGAACCAGCTTTCCTATTGGCCACCCACTTACGTATAGGCTGATTCCGCTCCCCAGATGCCCCCGGAGCATCACCTAGCCTGGTGGAGAAGCCAAATGGGCAATCTCCCAGCTGCCCTGTGTCCAACTGGCAAATTTATAGAAGCGACTCATTTTTCTAATATCTGATTCGAAATAAATTTGACACGATCTAATTCATGTTAGAACACTGTGAAAAGCATTTCATTGTTGAGGCTGTTTATTTAGGGACTGAAAATTAGCCCTATCACTAACATTTCCACCCCAAGAGTCAGCTGGATACTAAAAGTAAAAATAACAATAGGATGTAAGTCAATTTTATTCATTCCATATCTGTTTAAAATATCACAAATAATTTGCTAATTTAAAGACTCATATCCTGGTTGTAAGCAACATTCTCATATGGGTTGGGTCTGAGATAATCTAAGCAAGAAGGTGGATTTAAAAGTTGTAAGGAACAATAAATAGAAAAATACTGATTAAATATTATGAAAATAGGGATACTGATGAAAACCATTCCATTTGCTTTTAGGAAATGTTATTTTTAAAGTGTAGGAAATGTGAAACTTATTACTGAGATCTGGGGTCCATTATCTACTAATTATTTTTAAAAACTGTTGGAAAATACTAAAAATTAAGGCACACCCAAAGAAGAGTATGACAGGAAGATTGAGGAATTTCAAAAAACCAGCATCAAGTATATGCTTTGACCTGCCTGGCCAAGTAGGATGACACTGAGCCTTTCTTTTTACCCATTCCTGGTCAGAGAGCCCCAGAGGGTCTGGTTATTTCCAAGACTTTGACACAGAGCCCCACAGCTGCCTTTTGGGGTGCCATTTGGCTTTCCGACTCCATTAATCACGTGTTTGCTTCCTCAGACTGGCCTTTCAGGCCTGTGCTCCCGTTCAGAAGCAGCCACAGCAGCGTCCCTGGGAAAGCATCCGCTAAGGACACTGTTTGTTTCAGACGGTTCTCCTATTCTCCAGGCAGCTGACAGTTCGACAAAGTGAATAAGGAACACACATGGGCAAAGAACAGAAGAGATTTTTGTCTAGCCAGTGAGTGCCATAAGAAAGTCCGTTCCGTAGCAGCAGACCCGCGTCCTCACCTCCCAGAGCAGGTCCTCAAGGAGAAGCCTGCCAGGCAGGGCGAGACTGTGGGTTTTAGCGGTGCGAACAAAGCTGGTATGGCCGTGCAGACCAGAGGCACCCGGACAAGGAAGGGCTAACTTTACTGCAGTTCGGGGTGTCAATTTCCAGAAGGTGGTGTCTGTTGCCCTGCCAGCCAGACCACAAGAAGCAAAGCCCCTGTGTGCAGGCAGCGCAGCAAGAGCAGTTGTCTTCCTCTGCCTCTTCATTCCCGCTTCTGCCACATGCAGCGCTGATGCCTATAACTAAAAAACACAAGTTCATAATTTAATCTGAGGGGATCAGTTGGCAAATGCTCATTAAACAATTGGGTCTTTGCAAACGCTATCTTTAGATTTCTTTTAATTGACCTATTATTTTGCTTGCTCTGGCCGCTATAGAACCCCCACTGCACACAAGGAGATACTCGCTACCTGGACTTTCTTTGATGAATAGTTTTAATTAAAAAATTCTGTACCATAAGTATGTTAATGTTACAAACATACCAAAGGTATGCAGTCATAAATTTAAAAACACATTTAAATTAATCTATAAATATGCCACAAAATTGACAGGTTATATTTAAGCAGGGGGATGTGGCATAGATAGCTAATGATGACAATTAAGAATCGTGTAAAATAAATGAAAATCAATACTCAGAACAGTTTGGAGAAAAGGGAAAAAGAGAGAAACTAAAACAACATGTAGTTTGTCTTTTAGAGGAAAAATCAGTAGCTGCTTGTATCCTGAAATGTCTGCTGTAGTGAAGAAAGGGAAGCTGGTAGCATTCTTTTCTCATTGTCAAGGATCATAAAAATTCCCGGGGCCCTGCTGGGGTGACAAAAGGGACCTGCTTGGATCCGTTGGTCTGGGAGGAGGATGACTCTGTTTTAATTCCCTAAACAAAACCCGCACCTTGCCAGTTATACACCTGAAAGGAAACCATCAAAGGTTCCTAGGTGCTGACGTGTGGACATAATTTTTTGCACTTTTAATGATTTGTTTTCTGCATTTTAAGCTCCATGACAAGTCATGGGGGTGTTCATGTACTAGGAGGCAGGAGGCTTCTGGGGTCAAGACGACCAGCTAGCTGCCTGCGCTGTGGGCACTTCATACCCTCCACTCGATGGGGGGCCACCCGCCCGGGGCCCCTGTGAGCATCCCTGTACAAAGCGCCATCTGCAAAGAGATGTGTGTGCCGCTCCCACTAATTCACAGAGCGCTCTGCTCAGCCGAACCAGGAGCTATACGCACTAACCTTCATTACTACATTCATATTAAAAGACAGCTCCACGTCTTTCAATCATGCATTTCCCTCTAATTAAGGCATATTCACTTTTTTCCCCTAATTAGGTATTCTTTGTTGCATAATGTTTGCACTAATCTTTTGGAATCTTTCTCAATATCCAGTCATTACAGGCTCCCCTCGAATTCAACCAAAGCATGTTATTTTTTCTGCTAATTATATCCTCATTTACAGATTGGCGCCTCTTCTGATTGGCTCTGTGCACCAGTTGCTATGACTTCATTAGTTGCGTCTCCTGACCCTGTTATTTCTTGTGACAGGACTTGCTCCTTGTGCCCTGTGGCTCCAGATCCCAGGGTCACTTCTCACCAGGGTTGAAATAGTGTCAAACACACGGGGGTTTGGGGGGTGGGCATTACTGCTGCAGTCGCTAATTACTACACATAGCCACTGTGTACATGCTACACATCAGCACTGCAGCTGGGGCCTTCCTTTCCGCCTCTTTTTTTTTATTTAAATGAATGTTTTAAAGGTGTCATTAACAGGTTAGTTTCATTTAAAAAAAACGTGCCTGATTTAAAAAAAAAAAGAAAAAAAGAAAGCTAAGTGTGTCTCCCTGCTAGGGCTCCCAAAGAAACCATCCTTCAAGTACCAAACCTCACAACGTTTAGTTTTGTGTGGGGCAGCCTCTGTGTGAGCAGGGGACTCAGGCTTCAACTGAATTATTGCCAATCTCAAAAAAAGTTGAATTTTAAAATCTTGAAAGTGATGCTAGTGGAATATTCTCATTCCAGGGAGACACAAATAAAATAAATAAAAATCAAGCAAATTAAAAAATAATAATAATTATATAAAACCACAACAAACTAACACAAATTGTCGTTGTCAAAAAATAGCAAGATGAAGCTCTCTGGACAAACAAATTAAAAAAAAAAGTTTACCTGATTAGACAAGATATGTATATTAAGAGATCATTAAAACAAATGAATTACATTTGCGCACCAGTGCTATCTTTTTAATAAGCAGAGTAGAATAATGGGACGTGAAAACTGGGGGTTTCCCATAGCAGACAGTGTGTTGTGATCCCCACTTTTAAATTCTAGGCCATCGGAATAACCTAGTTTCCTGGAATCAGAGACCAAGGAAGAATCAAGCCTGCAGAGTTTAAATGCAAGTTAGTTAATATGAAAAATGCTGTATCTAGTTGTTTGCAAAATTACTTTTGTTGATTAAAAGGCTCTTCAGAACTTCCGGCTGGTGAAAGGGTTTTAAATTGTCTAATGCTGATTGTGATTGCTATGCAGAAAAAAGGCAGTGCAAAGCAAACCATTATATCACTGAATCTTTGTTAAGCAGGCCTTGAAAGTGTCTGACAGCATAATTAATCTTGTGATATGAACAAAGAAACCAACTCAATAGTATTGAAGATGCTTATTAAAAATACTAAATACCTTTTTCCACTTAAAAACCTTTTGAAACAGTGTGGGAAGTGGCATTACCTTTTTGTTTTTGCAGCATTTTCAAGTAAAATTGATATTAGGGTCTACAGTGCAGCAGCAAAATTGTGAAGTGGACAACAATAAGAATTAGTTTAAAAAAAAAAAAAAACAAGATCCCCGACCAAGGATGCTGGCTGGGCTCACCAACCTGGCAGGTGCAGGTTCTGACGACACCCCCTGGCAACAATGCCACTTGCCAAAGTTGAAGGAGAATAAATGGTTGACAAAACCTACTTTGATACCAAAAATGTACAGAATCTGGGGCCTTTCCCCAAACTGCTCTTTTTGTTCTTGGGGGTCTCAAGTGAGGGCTGTTCATACAACCATTTATGATTCCAAAGAGTTGTGGAGGCACAGGACATATTTGGATTATTTGGGGTTCCTTTTTATTAGGGAGGAGTTTGGGGTCCAGTTATCAGGGTTTCCTGGGGCCCCTGGGGAACTCAGCCATGCCTACATCCTGAGGAAGTGACCCAAGGAGGCCCCAAGGAGCCACCAGCAGTATTTCTAACCTGTGTTTGTGAGACAATGGTGCCTTCACTGCATGCGGGCAGCGTAACTGTGGGGGCGGGCCAGGGGCTTTGGTGAGCAGGGGTTTGGGCTTCCTCTTATTGGCTGGAATTTTTACCTGGGATGGTGACTAGAGAGAGCACTGATATGTGACACTTCGCAGTCGGCAACTGCAGTGTGACTAAAAACCACATAATTTCCGTGCATATAGCAATAAGCCTTTATTGAGCTCACACATCTGTGGGGTTGACTGATCTTGACTGGTCAGCTTCACTGACCTAGGCTGAACTGGCTCCACTCCTGCATCTACAAGTCAGCTGGACTCAACTGACCTGAGCTGGACCTAACTGGGGCAACTGGGCTCCACAAGTCTCTCATCCTCATTGGTCCAGCTGTGTTCTTCTTATGGTGATGGCAGAAATGCATGAGAAGAATGGAAGCATGGGAGGGCTCCTAAGCCCTAGGCTTGTAACTGGGAGCTAATGCCATGGAGTGCCCAGAAATAGTCGCTGGAACAGAGAGTTTTGCAAAGGGGGTCAGGGAAAGGACTGAAAGAGACACCTCAATGCATCCTGCACTTTTTGGTTAAAGCAAGTATTAACATCTAGTTATAGCTCAAACTCTTTTGCGAACTAAGAATGAAAGGCAACTTCTTTTCCTTAGTATTGAGGAAAATAAATTGGAATAAGCTATTAGTTTTCCATGATGCTGGTAATTGGAAGAGAGATCAGTGAGAAGACTATAGATTGGAAGGTGATGGTTTAAACCATCATCATTTGCAGTTGATATGCTAGTCTACCAAACAAACACATTAAAAAAAACATCCATAATCAACAGAATTAATAGGAAAGTTCAGCGAGATAGCTGGATAGACCACCAAACTACAAAAATCAATAGTATTTCATTTTATCAACTGTAACCAACCAGGAAATATAATTAAAGAAATAAAATATCACTCACAATGGCCACAACACATCAAGTTTACAGAAATAATACTTCAAAAACTCTGATGATAATGTTATAATATGATAAACATGGTCACATTCAAGCATGCCAATTCTCCTGTACCTAAATTTCATTCAATTCAAACATAAATTGCAGTTGGATTTTTGAGAAAATTGACAAATTTGCTCTAAAATTTAAATTTACTTTAAAATTATTCTAAAATTCAGTGAAATAAAGATATAAAATAGCTAATTCAGTAACAAAAAGGAGATTAAAGACTTAAGAATTGTTGTACCAAATGTAAAGTCATATTGAAAAGTCATAGCAGTATAAACAGTGTGGTATTGGCAAAGAGTAAATAGACCAGTGGACAGATAGTATCACAGATCTAAAGAGAGAAGCTACATTTATTAGTAGGTATTTTGTTTGTCCGTTTGATTTTGTTTGTTTTTTGCAGTGTGCAGGCCTCTCACTGTTGTGGCCTCTCCCGTTGCAGAGCACAGGCTCCGGACGCACAGGCTCAGCGGCCATGGCTCACGGGCCCAGCCGCTCCACGGCATGTGGGATCTTCCCAGACCAGGGCACGAACCCATGTCCCCTGCATCGGCAGGCGGACTCTCAACCACTGCGCCACCAGGGAAGCCCTAGTAGGTGTTTCTGAGAAAACTAGATCACTCCACAGAGAAATATAAAATAAGATACCTACTTAATATCACACTTAAATGGACTCCACATGGGTTAAAATGTGAAAAGGTGAGGTGTGAATATGAATGGTAAAAATAAATAATTATTAGAAGAAAATATAATATTGCTGTGACATAGGGAGAGAGTATTTTCTAAACAAAATTTGAAAAACTCAAAAGATAGGCAACAATATCGGACAGATTTGCTCACTTCAAAATTGAAGGCCTCTGGGGGACTTCCCTGGTGGCACAGTAGGTAAGACTCCATGCTCCCAATGCAGGGGGAACGGGTTCAATCCCTGGTCAGGGAACTAGGTCCCACATGCATGCTGCAACTAAGGAGCCCTGGAGCCACAACTAAGGAGCCCACCTGTGGCAACTAAGACCAGGTGCAACCAAATAAATACATAAATATTAAAATTTTTTTTTTAATTGAAGGCTTTTGGTTCACTGGAGGACACCTCAGATAAGTTAATGAACCAAAGACAGAATGGGAGAAAACTTTGTAATATTTTAAACTGAGAAGGGTTGAATACCTAGACAGTAACCCCAAGAGAAAATGGTCAAATTCTATGTTCAGGCAGTTTACAAAAGAGGAATCTCCAAAAGCTGAAAAGTATAAAAGGAGAGGCTGAAAATCTTTAGTTATCAGAGATATGCAAATTCAAACAAAGAAGATACCTTTTTATACCTAATGCATTGACAGAAATTGGACTGCTAGAAAATCCCCAGTGTTTGCAGGGATGAGGGAATACAAGACACTTATGCTGTGCTGGTGCGTCCATGACTACTTAGTCCTATTAAATGTACATACCGCCCACAACTCAGTTCAGTTCCCTGGCAAATAGATGCTGAGAGTGCTCAGTGCATGCTGGGAATTTCCTGAAGAGCATGCTCAGAATCAATGTCCCAGGGAGTGAAACTGATAAGAGAGGTTGAACTGGAATGCAGTCACCACAAAGACCTCACCTGTCACATTATTCTACAGGGAGCTCCAGACCTGGGATGGCCCTGGACCTTGAGTGAGGCAGCTCTCTTAGTCCCCTGGGGAGGGACTCAGTGGAGAGGGCAGCCAACCCTCCTAGCAGCTGGGACTCCATTGGTCCTGAATAGGCTATCTGGGTGGCCTACTCTAGCAACCACTGTACCCTACAATCCGGGAATCCTAGCAATGGACCCACCTTCCAAAGGACACAAGGGTATTGGTCACAGCATTAGTTGTGGGGGCAGGAGTTGGGAGCCTGTATGTCTAGTCTTGGGAAGATGGGTAAAATATAGAGACGTGAAGTCATTCAAAGCAATGCATTATATGTACACATAGCAATATGGATCTTAACATTTATATCAATTAAAATACACTGACAACAATATGCACTTGTCTAGAATGGAGACTAAAGAACAAATAGCATTAAACGTACTGCAGTGGTTGTCTATGGGATAAGGGAATGGGGTTAAAGAGAATAAATAAATAGACAAATCAAAAGGTAGGTTTTGCATAGATGAATGGTAAAAATATGCTGTAAATTGAGGATTACAATGATCTCAGCCCTCTGCTCTGGGGTCCCGGAAGATAAAAAGAAGGCAGTGTAGGGTCAGAAATTTCTAATCATTATTTAGATCAACCTCCAGATCATTCCACATGTCTTTTTTTTTTTTTTTTCTCACATCTAATCCACATAAGTCTCTCATGGAGTTGTGGTCCAGCTGGTATATCTATTTTCCAGGGAAGCAGGACTAGGGATTATTTTCCAGATGTTTTGGATTTAGGTTTTCATACTTGAATCTAATTGAGGATTTGTAAAGAGCATGAAGAAAGAAGTTTAAGTTCTTCACACTTTTGGAGTTCATTTGAAGAGAATAAATTCAAGCATGGGCTCAGAAAAGATGCTGCCAATGGAAAGTAGGCATGGAGAAAATCAGGAGTTCGGAGAGGCGGCGGCTCCAGCAGGGAGGGAAGGCATTCCTGGAGCGAACACAAGTGAAAAGTACAGTCTTACAATGAGGTGGAGAAACAACGTTCAAGAGATGCTCAAGTATTTTTAAATTGTGAAACTGCCAAAGAGAATTTGAGGCAGAATGTATACAGTCCACATGGAGAAAGGTTTTTTTATAGAAAAATCCAGTTTCTAGGATATTCTTATCACAGTGTTGGGAAGCAGGAAATAAGTTCAGAACAATGGCTTTGTGCAACTCTTAATGCCAAGAGTCCAGCCTCCAGTCTCAAAGTCTGGGCTCTTGAAAGTGAGAAAGTATATACAAGAAAATGTGTGAGTAGGCAGTCCGGGTTCTAGTACTGATGGCCACAGCCATGTTCTGTTATCTCAGATGAGTCCTGTCCCTCTTTGGATGTCAGCTTGCTCATCTGTAAAAGAAAAAGGTCAACTTTTTTTTTCCCCCTGAGTTTGATGTAAGAGAGTGAGGTAAGAAAGTGTTCATCAAATTTCTGCTCCTGCTGTCAGGGAGATGCAGCAAAACATCCAGGCCCCATCATATAAGCAACTGATGGGATTCTTTGCTGAAGAGAAGGAGGAGGAGGAAAGGAATAGGACTGGGAGGCGGTTGGTGCAGGAGGATAAAAAGAAGGAAAAAGAGGGGGCTTCCCTGGTGGCGCAGTGGTTGAGAGTCTGCCTGCTGATGCAGGGGACACGGGTTCGTGCACATGCCGTGGAGCGGCTGGGCCCGTGAGCCATGGCCGCTGAGCCTGCGCGTCCGGAGCCTGTGCTCCGCAACGGGAGAGGCCACACAGTGAGAGGCCCGCGTACCGCAAAAAAAAAAAAAAAAAGAAGAAGGAAAAAGAAAAATAATAATTTAAATAGAGAGTCTGGGAGCGTTTGCCATCCCTTCAGTTTGTTGTAGTGTGAGCATTCACTACTGTAGTATATGTCTAGGGTTTTAAAATAAATATATATATATATTTTAAAACTTATATGACCTCAATGCAATCCAGTTACATCATCTGCTGCTTAACTAACATAGCAACAACTTATTCCAACACTGGTGGAAAAAAATGGCCCTCCTGGACTTACTGAAAACGCATATTTGTACACGGACGTACAACTGAATGATTTAAGGGACTTTTAAAGGAAATTTGAATTAGACGTTTTTCGTCTTGCTTATATGCCTTATTGAGCACGTGGTGTTACAATTTCCCCAGCCTCTGATGTCCCTTTCTACATTTGAGCTCTTCCTCACGTTTATGAGACAGAGCCTGCCTGCCTCCATAGAGATTGAAATGACAAGCTATCTTCCTAACTTCTTTTGCAAATAGGGCACAGGGACATGAGTCTGTGGATTAAACCTTAATGAAACCATGAAGTGGGGACTGTGTGTAATCATTCTAGATTGATTGATTGGTGGTAGCAACAAGTGTCCACACCTTATTTCCTGAAGCACCAGTAGTGTAGTGACAACATGAGGGATGGATGTGTAGGGTCTGTGGTGTTGGCAGTATTAGCCGTAAGGTCTGGGCTCAGCAGTTGTGACCACAGTGCGTCTGTGGAGTGATTGGGGCTACCTTTCCAGTCGCACAATCCTTAAAACCAGCTCTACAGTGCTGCTGGATATAAAGGTTTCTCAAAAGCCTTTTAGTAATTTTTTTTTTGGTTTTGTATTATTCTGATTTTACTTCTAACTCTTGAAGATAAGAATCCTGATGGGGGATATTAGAACTTAGCTCCCATGTAAGATGCGGTGCTATGTCTTTAAATGCCTGATTTACTTTACCAGTGAGGCCATCTGGACTTGTTTTCATTGTGAGAAGTTGTTTAATTCCATTTTTTATTGTTGTTGTTGTGTTTCATATATAGAGAGCTTTTAAAATCCTCTATTTCTTCTTTTTATTAAATTAATTTTTATTGGAGCATAATTGCTTTACAATGTTGTGTTAGTTTCTACTGTACAGCAAGATGAATCAGCTGTACATATACATATATCCCCTCTTTTTTAGGATTTCCTTCCCATTTAGGTCATTAAGTTCCCTGTGCTATACAGTATGTTCTCATTAATTACTTATTTTATACATAGTATCATAGTATCATCAGCCTGTGCTCCGCAATGGGAGAGGCCACAACAGTAACAGGCCCGTGTACCAAAAAAAAAAAAAAAAAAAAAAAAAAATATATATATATAAATTTGAAAAAGAAAACAAAATAATACCATAAAATTTAAAAGTTATCATTGTTTAAAAATTGTCATTCAAATATATTTAAAGAATTAATAGAATACTATTTAAGTTTATACTTAACCAATTGATGTACATGGGGAAAATGTTAAAAGATTCATAAATCCAGTTCTTACTATTGCAACTATTGAAATATCATTATTTGTCATTTTTCAATGCCTTTGTTTGCATTTCTGCTTCCATCAAAAAGATATGATTAAACCAGTAATAATAAAGTTAATAGCTGTGTTCAATAAAACAAGTATCATTCTTTAAAAAAATGGTGAGAACACAAAGCCCCTGTGCACTAGTATTTACCTTTTTTTCATGACAAATATTACAAATGTAGAAAATTTTCTTTCATTTTTTTCATTAATGTTGGTTGGATTGTTAAAAGTGCATCTGAAAGCATCTGCAAAGTGGGCTTTAAGGAACATATTCCTTCATACAAAATTATTTCCTTTTTAACAATTAAAATATTTTGTCAGCTTGCCTTGATTTTTGTTTTGTCATTGAAATTGGTAATATTCAGATTTTATATCAGTTTCCAATTTTATTTTACAGTATTATAAATATTCACATATTCTGCTATTTGTATTTATCCTATTAAAAGTACTTACAAAGAACTATAGCCTATAGTGAGTATTAAGCCATTGGAATATGCTAGTGAACATTACGGGATAGTATTCATGTAATGTTAATTTGAATCACCTATCAAGCAATATATATAGCACTGCACAGGCTCATGTGCTAAAAATACCAATTTAAGGACTTATTTTGAATTCAAAACTTGTATTTCTTGAAATACCACTCATAGGATTTACATAAAGTATGCTTTATAAACTTATTAATAGTTATTATATTTGCAAGAATGATTCACTATTAGTAGAAGACAGGGCCATAATCACAAATTTAAAACATGACAACAGCCTGCTTCTCTCTTACCTGCTCCTTCCCTGGTTCTTGTAAATGTTCATCTTAGCTTTAGACTCTACATGTCAGTGTTTCCTACTCTTGCTTTTGGGATGACATCAGTAGATTCCTTAGAACCAGTAACGTCTCTATATTTATTGTGAAGCTTTAATTTGCACTCAAGATTTATAACTTTCCTGTTTTCCAAATTTCTTGACTGATATTTATCAGATTCGTAATTTGGAGAAATATATAAATTTCCCTAAAATGCAAGGAAGCAATTCCATATGGAAATATTTATCATATATTTGAGTCTTGCTTTTTCATCATCTAATAATCTCTGGGTTTTAACTGGTATGTTAGGGCATTTACATTTAATGTAATTATTAATATGGTAGAATTTATGTCTACCATTTTGATATTTGTTTTATATTTTCTCCCATCTTTGCTTTTTTTTTCTCTTTACCTATCTTCTTTCCAATCTATTAAGCATTTTTTAATATTCCATTTTATTTCTACTTTGGGCATATTAGGTATACCTTTTTGTTCCATTTGTTTTAATTACTCATGGTTTTCCAAGTGTATTTTTACCTTTTTATAGGCTACTTTCAAATTATATTATGCCACTTTATGTATAATTTAAGAACTTAGAATACTATATGCCCACTTTTCCCTTCCCATCTTCCCATCCTTTGTGCTACTGTGACCTTGAATTTTAATTCTGCAGATATTATTAACTACACTGTTATCTATATCTATATTTATGTTTGTGTCTGTGTCTGTATCTATATCTGTATATTTATCTCCATCCTTAAAACGTTATCTCTTTTAAAAAAAAAATTGTATAATTGCTCATCTATTTACCATTTCTGGTGCTTCTTCATCACTTTTTTATAAATTGGAGTTTCTGTTTGGTGTTATTTTCTTTCTACCCAAAAAAGCTTTCTTTAATATTTCTTGTAGCATTTCCATATGTTTTTGCTCCCACTTGAAATGTTCTTCCCCCAATTACCTGTGTGGCCAATTCCTTCACTCCTTTTTCTTTTGCTCAAAGGCCACAGTCTATGTGAAGTCTCTTTAACCGTCTATTTAATATCATAGTATCCTGCCCCCACATCCCGGCACTCTCTATAATCCCTCCTTGCTTTATTTTTCTTATAACCTTTAACATCAGATGACCTGCCTGATAATTTCTTTTTGGCCTACCTCCCTGCAGTTAGAATATGAGCTTCATGAGAACAGGGAATTTTATCTATTTTGTTCACTGATGTGCCTATATATTAGTGCCTAGTGACACTAGTATTAGTGATAAATGTATCACCAGTGCCTATAACAGGGCCTAGCCCATATAGATGATCAATAATTGTTTGCTGCATGCATACATGAGGCTCCTCTCATGCCCTTACATGGAGCAGAGTTGCCTTCTCAACTCTTAGTCTGAATCTGCTCTCACTGTATATAAGACTCTAGGACTAGTCAACTTGTTCTAACCAGGCGGTTAACTTATTTAGTAGTTGATCCAATCCAATGATTGACCCAATGACACAATGACCTGTAATGAATGGGTTATTTCAGCTCATTCTCACATTTTCTGAAAACTGTCTCAGAGCCAGTGCCTGTACCAGACAGTGAGAATACAGAAGGAGGCTGATGCTGTCTCAGGTTGCTCGAAGGCCTCTAGTCAAGAGTATGATGAATTCACCCAGAATCACAAGGTTGAGTGATGCCACAGAGGCATGAACAAGGGATGGAACTGGACGTGGAGGAGACCAGTAGGATTATTGGGGGAGACTTTCCGGATGAGGTGACAAGTAAACTGGGTTTTGACAAAAATAAAATGGGAATTTGTGTGTAAGTACATATCTAAAGTGGAATAGTTTGACAGTTTGAAAAAAATAAAAAAACTGTGGTCCCAGTTTCATGTTCACTGGCCAGAAGACTGGTTCAGGCCTTCCATGACTGTGAAGCTCTCTCACCACACAAGACACCATCTCATGTTCTGCTTAAACACAGGTGCTTGAACCAGAGGAGTTTCTGCAGCTTCAGGACCTGTCCTCTCTCTACAGGCGGCACAAAAAACCCGAGAGGAAAACTCTTCCCCGCTGGTGGAAGGAGCTTGCCTGGCTCCTGCTGAGGGTGAGCAGTTCAGAGCCAGCATAACAAACTCCCTTAGACAACATCTGATTTCCAACAGCTGGGCAACTTCTGAGGTTCTGTGCTCTCAGCACAGCCACAGCCAACATGACACACTCAGGGTTTTCGTGTTGGGTACCAGAGATCCTCCTGCCACAAGCTCTTGATGTAATCAGGACAAGGCTGTCAAGGACTTGCACGACTCTAGGATCTGAGAAAAGAAACCTTACCCAGCTCCACTTGGGGGCTGTCCCTCTTCTCAGTGAAGTAGTCCTCCGTTTTACTTTGAAGCCAGATTCTTGGGTCAGCTCCCACCTTTGTGTGTCCCAAACAACTCCTCCAAACTTTTCTCTCCTCAGCCCATTTCTACAGACATGTACCCTAATGCCCTCAACCTGCCCCTAATCCAGTAAACAAAGCCTCAGTAACATATAAACATGATTTAAGAAAACAAGTCTTCCCCCAAATATGTCACATAGCTGTAAGCAAAACTAAAAGGCCATGATGAAGAGGACTGACATCTGTAAAAAGGGAGGATGCAGCTTGGTTCTCTGCCAGAACAGTATGTGCACTAGATTGATAATAAAAATAATAGCCAATCTGTACTGCATGCTTCCCATGTGCCATGCACTGTGCTAAGTGCTTCCCATTGACTAGATCTCACTGATGTTCACAACCATCCAAAAGGAATGGGGTCTCTTTTCATCTGCATGTTGCAGATGAGGTTTAGAGAGAGCAAGCAGCTTACAGGAGGGTCACAGAGCTACTGCATGGAAGAGCTAGGACAAGGTGAGCAGTAGTAGAGAGAAAAACATTTACTAGCAGAGCTGTGTAGTCAAGCCTATTCTAGATCAGCCAGACCCCAGCTAACCCACATACACGGTTGGTAATAATAATTAAGTCCCTGAATTTTGGAGTTCTCTGTTACACAGCAATAGCTAACTGATATACTTACCTTCTCAGTTCATTCTCAATTCCTACAGCCTGGCAAAGCCCCCAGAATTGTGTAAATGCTCAATAACTGCTTGTTGTTTGAATTAATTTTTTTAAAAAGTCACCTTTTTAAAAAACCAGTTCATCGTAATGTCTCACTAATAACTGTCATACATACGCTGTGATATTCTTCCATGTGGTTTTGGAGGAATGAAAACAAACAAGTGAAGACAATGCTCTCTCTTGATATGGGTCACTAAGGATCCGGGTTCCTAGGAGTCGGGGCCTAGGACCACACAGTTACCTTTGGCATCGCCTGGAGGCAGCTGATACCTCCCACCCCAGCTCTGATAAAGCCAGCCTCCTTCATCTCCCACTGGACTCCAGTGGTGTGAAACAAACCAACATGGCGAGGCATTTATAGGGATTCCGTGCTGATTCTGAAGGCATGGCCACCTCTACCCCAGGGCACGTGAGTCTAGCCAGAGGTTGCCAGTGTGAAGTCAGATCCACTTTTCCTCTGATTTTTACAAAGGCGATTTTCCAACACATCTGCGGGGATACGCCCTTCTCAGGCTGGCTGAATGCTGTTTCCCAGGGGCAGTGTTATGGAAGGTGGACTATCAGGTAGAAGAAGTATTCTTCAGAGAGCTGCATTCCCATGGGAGCGGTGACAGCTTGAGCCTGCCGGGGAGTCGTGTTGCATCCCGAGGTGTGAAGGGAAGGCATGAACTGTGCATATGCTGCACCATACAGTTTTGCCTACTGCTGCTGGTAGCTACATTGTAGCTGTGAACACTCTGCTCCTCTCCCCTTCACCCTTGAAGATTTGCGAACATGCAGGATTGGGCTGTGTGAGGCAGAGCCTTCCCCGAATGGTAGGCAGTAGAGGATGTGGTTCTGATCGTTTTACCCACTGGGGCTGATGGCGTGTGTTAGGGAACCTTAAAGCTTGTGGCTAAACAGCCTGCCCTTCCTCGGGCAGCCTTCCCACCACTGCAGGGTTGAGAATTTTGGTTTCGTTGGAGGTTTTTCTTGATACAGATTTAAAAAGCAAAATTCCTTCTAAAAGAAACAGACAGGAAAGATATCTAATCAGAGGCTGCACGAAAGGAGAGACCATCTATTGCGCTAAAGGAAACACAGATGAGTGGCCCATTGTACAACCGATGTGGTTTTGAGACTGCCCCTCGGTAGGCTTAAAGTCTACAGTCTAAAAACCATGAATGTGTTTCTATCTTTGCCAGATGGAACAAGGGAGCCTTAGAGACTCTCTTCTGACTGTGAGAGAAGGAGAGAAAAACAGGAGGAGGGAGAGGGGAGGAGAAGAGAAGAAAAGAAGGAGGGGAGAGGGAAGAGAAGGAGAAGTTCTTGTCAAAACCTTTTTAGCGCACTAAACTAATTCTGTTCAACTTGGATTTGGTGAGCTGGATAATATCCTGTGCATGGCTCCTAAATGAATTATTAAGTGTCAACTCAAGATGGCTTAACTACAATATCCAATTAACTACAATATCCAATAATAACCAAAAGTATCTAAGGTAACAATAACAATTTTATAGGTGAATGTAGAGTTGTCAAGTCAAACCATTATAGACAAGCTTTGGGGGTTTTCACATAATCTTCCTCCACATCTCATCTTCTGTCACTAAATACCCACTTTGGAGAGTGTGTTCCATTTCAATAAAGATCATCACTCCGGTGCAGGCTTTGCTATTCAGATTGAGCCAGCAAACCTTTTTTTTTTCCTTTCTAACATATAAAGCTAAACAAGATCTCAGTCACAACCACCAAATCTTTATTAATGCATTCCTTGTGCTACTTCTGAATATTAATAAAAATTAATAATTAATTTTGCCTTTGGCATTGCAAGATATACTAGTTTTAATTAGTGTACTGTACTCCTATACAATTAAAAAATAATTGATGTCCACGCTTATTGGCGGTATCTGTGATCTTCTTTTCTGTTGTTGTCAACAAATGCCTTAAAAAACAAGTTCAAGAATGTTGTGCTGTCCGCTTGATTTACACAACCAAAGAAACAGGCAAATCTTTTATGATGAAACAGAACAGTTTTCTGTTTAAATTATACACAAGTATATTAACTAGAAAGAGAAAATTAAAAGCTGATGGCTACAAGGAATAATGGAAAGTTTATAAAAATGTTTTATCTATCAACAAATTTGCCTGGAAAATATCAATGGCTGGCACATCTCTCAGCTGAAACATGGAGAGGCCATCTTGAGTCTGTTATGTCAATTCCATCAAGCATTTAATTCTGATGTCCTCCTTATTCAGCTTTGGTTATTTAAATCCAGCATATCATGTTACTGTTCTACTACATCATTTTAATTGTGCCATGAACTACTTTATTATGGAATGCTGAAGTATCTCCTTGTGTCTCTCTCTTCCTCTTTCTTTCTTAACAATGCAGACTGTAAAACTCAAGACAGAACTCCTGTGGATAAAGAGAAAACAGCTTCCTTTGAAAGCACTTGTATCAGGAATCTTGAACAGAGAGAGTGGTTGCTGTTCTAGAAGGATGTAATTCAAATCCCACTGTGCATGTGTCTCTTGGCTTTATTTCTAAGAATCAGGAGTCTTTTTTTTAGGAATTCTCTACTGAACAACTACAAATATACCTGGGATACCAAGAAGTGATACACTAAGAGGAAACAGACTTAGTAAAGCAAAGGGCAAAGATGAAAAGGGCAGCACGAGGTCTGGATTTCACCTTTACCCCAACCCAGCGAGTGTTTTTTAAAGTAGAAAATCAGAAATTGATGGAAATGTTTCTTTTATCAGGATGATGACCTTAATAGCAATTTTAAGCAAATATTAATAATAATAATAACTATGCCAAAGTATCTGCCCTAAAAATGTAATCTTTGGTTTATTTTTCATAACAGTATTGTCTTCATGGAACTTATCTTGGTCATGTATCTAATTACTTGCTCACAGTCTGTGTCTCCACCTAGAATCTCACTGTCATGAGGGGAGGCAATGCTATCATTCTATCCACAGCTGCATTCACCATGCCCAAGCACAACGCCTGGCAAAGATCGGACATTGAGCAAACACCTGTAGTTGAATTTATTAATTCTGACTTAAAATAGATTTTTTTCTCCCTTGAATGCTTTGAATTTTCTTTTCCATGCTTATCAAAAGATGAACAGATAAACAAGCTGTGGTAGAACCATATAATGGTCTATTACTAAGCAATAAAACAATAAACTACTAATACTCACAATACCACGAAGGAATCTCAAACAATAGGCTGAGGAATGCATGCCAGTTACAAAAGAATAGACACTGCATGGTTTAGTGCGTTTGGAGGTCTGGAGCAGGGAAAGCTATGCTGTGGAGAAAGAAATCAAGACAGAACTTTGGTTGCCTCTGGAGGGAAGTCATCGGAAAGGGGCATCAGGGAACGTTCTGGGGTCATGGAAACGTATATCTTGATTGGGCTGATGGTTACACGGATGTGTGCATTTGCCCAAACTCATCAAACTGTACACTTAAGATCTGTGCATTTATGCTATGTAAATTTGGCCCTGAGTTTTTAAAATCTTAGGAATACACAATTTTTTCTATTGGTAAATGAAGGAGGCAACTCAGAAAATGTATATAGTTGGGGGGCGGATTCTGGAATTCCTCTCTCCACATCATCACCTCCCTCCATAGGTCCCTGGACAGGACAACCAGACAGTGGAGGTGACAGACGTTACATCTCCTCCTTCATGCTGGTGCATTTTCGCAGCTGGAGTCCCCCTGACCTGGGCGCTGTGCCCTGTCTCCCTGACCTGATGCACAGGTAGGAAAGGCAGGGGTTTCTCCATCACAAGCACGCAGTTTTGGATGCAGAGACGTGCCTGGCTCCTCCACCAGAAGCTGTGAATAACACTCTTAACAGCCCATGCAAATGCTGTGGTCTATGTCTGCATGCCCAGCTGGTCTGCTGATCAATTTTTACTTCTCAAATTGGGTCAGTGAAAAAGGCTGGAGCTTTCCGTTCCTGTGATCTAAATTCTCCCTGCAATCTAAATTCTATTAACACTAAGAAGCCTGGAAACACCAAGGCAGGCCTTTGACTTCGCTGGGACCACCTTTGAAAGACCCATTGACCTATTTTCTTTTTAGACTTTCTTTTCATTAAAAGGCCCAAATTTCCTGGGTGTTAATGGAGGGATTAGCTTAGGAATTAAGAGGCCATGCATCGTGCAGAGAACAAGCAAGTGATAAGGTGAGCCATGTCTCTCTTCTAATTGGTGCTTAACCACATCTACACGGTCTTCTTGTCCAAGAAATCACTATGTGACCTCATGTCTGGAAGAAGCACCAAGACTGGGGAGACGGCTTCCAGATACTGCACCCTGGTGGGGGCATGGGCTGTGGACTTGGGGATGCGCTTTGGGGATACTCTGTTGGCTTCTAAGAATTGCATCTTTCCCTCTTCTTCTACCTGAGAGGCTCTCACGTTCCCATCCTGACCTCGCTTTCCTATTTTCCTTTAGTCATGGGTGATGAGTGTATATTCAGGGCTGGGAGTCAGAGTCCACCTTGTGTTTCCTACTCCACTCTTGTTGGTTGACTTTCTGGGGGTTGCCCAGGGACCTCTGGGTGTCTGACCTGCACCCAATGGCCTCAGCTCCCTACAGTGAGTTCTGAACCTGACCAGAAACTCTGGCTTGTCCAGAACTGTCTTGTGGATAAGTCTCCGCTTGGTGCCCTCCATGTTCCCAACCTAAGCCTTGTCCAAATGATGTCAAAGCACAGCAGCACCTCTCAGGTGGCTCAGGCACCTGAGAGCAACTTGTATGCATGCGGTGGGTGGGAAGTGTCTGAGGAGGAAACAAGATACTGTGTTGGGCCAGAGCAAGAAGGTGGTCCAGAGAGCTGGGACCATCAGAGAGCATCTTGGAGGAGGGAAACTCAGGCTGCATCTTCAGGGAGGAACAAGTTCAGCTGAAGGGGAATACTCCAGGCTCAACAAGCAAAGACATGTTGTCTGGGGAGAGAATGAACTCTATTTTTGCCAAAAGCAGGTTTCCTCCCCTTTAATTCATACATTCCCATCCTAGTTTCACAAGTGTTGTCGTGTCACATAGCACCTGGCTGTATACGGCCACCCAAGACGGACAAAGGGACAAAGCGAGAGCTGTGGGTGGCGATAACTGCCTCACAGATCGGGGAAAGGCATCAGGCAGCTGTGGTTTGAATCCTGGGTCTATCAAAAGCTTCTCCTCTCTGCACCCCGCCTGTAAAATGGGATCTGTGACATCAGAACCGTCAAGAATATTAATGAGGCACTTTGCATGGAGTCCTTCAATGCAGGATAGCTATTATTAATGTTTTCCTAGGGTGGGATCCAAAGCATATTTACCCTAAATAAGGGGCCATTAAAAGGTGATTCTTAAAGTATAAAAACAACAAAAAGGGGCTTCCCTGGTGGCACAGTGGTTGAGAGTCCACCTGCCGATGCAGGGGACACGGGTTCGTGCCCTGGTCTGGGAGGATCCCACATGCCGCGGAGCGGCTGGGCCCGTGAGCCATGGCCGCTGAGCCTGCACGTCCGGAGCCTGTGCTCCGCGACGGGAGAGGCCACAACAGTGAGAGGCCCGCGCACTGCAAAAAAAAAAAAAAAAGTCACAGAATAATGCAATGTGGCCACTCCAGTCCTCACTCACCTACCTCTTCGTGGTCCAGGCCTGGCCCCAGGTGAGCACTTATCCTGAGCCCTGAGCTCCACCTGCCATTCCTCAGTGTTCAGTGGCATCTTCCGAGCCCATTTTGGCAACATCTACCTTTAAAGAAACGTCTGTTTCCAAATGGACTCCGAGAACGGAAGCCGCAGCTGCAACAGCACTGAGCTTGGCGCTGCTTCGGGACCCACAAGGCCGAGGAGGATGGAGGAGTGGCATTTTCAGCTTCACGCCCAGGATTTCTTGGTTGCTCGGAGGTCCTAGCCTTCCTCTGCTTCTCGTGTTCCAGTGTCATCAGGGGCGTGGTGGGCTGGCTGGTGTCTGCAGATGTGCCTGTGAGAGAGACTGGGACAGGGGTTTAGGGGGAATCCTAAGGAGCTCAGACTATAGTGACCACTGTGCTAAAGGCTCTAACATGCTTCTCACATGGAGCCCTCATCACTGCCCTTCGAGGCGGAGATGCTTAACAGATATTTGTGTAACAGTTTGCTTAATCCCCTACCCCTCATTAGACTATAAGTTTGGGGATATCAAGGGCTGGGTGAGCCTCGAGCCTTGCAGTGCCTCTGGCCCTGGCACAGTGTCTGGCATACCCCTAGTGCTCAATAAGTACTAACTGGAAAACTAAATAGTCTCATTCAATCAGTATGCATGTCAAGTCCTCTCTTGAGTCCAAAACTAAGTATGACCTTCATGTCCCAGGGCATTGAAGCCCTCCCATCTCCTGCCCCAACCCCACCCACCAATCACCTGGCAAAGCTGAGATTCCTCTCTCCTTCTGGATCCTTACATCCTCTCGTGCAAAGCTCAGCTGCCACACTTTCCACATGGACTGTGGTGTCCACATAGGATCTGTCCCCCCAACTGGGTCAGGGACTGCGGGAGGACAGGTGGCACTAGCAGCTTTCAGGCTTGTCATTTTCCAACTCCACCTCCTGGCAGAGTTGACTACAAGTGGGTTTGAATCCTGATTTGCCACCACGATCATGAAGGACCTGAACTGTGTCTGCCAAGGTGATCCCTAATGGTGTTCTTTGAAAAAGCAGGCAGGCGCCCATCACCCTGAAGAACTTCCTTCTGTCAGCCTTGCAGAGATCACCCTCCGGTGTGGGGAACCGAGGTCTCTCAGGCTGCTCTTCTCTCTGATGAGAGCTCACGTCCAGCCCAGCACATGCCTTGTCTGTCTGTGGCCAACAGAGTCGGCCAGATGAGGGCTGGCAGCCTGGCCAGCAAAGGCTTGAATATCGCGTGTGCTTGACTTTTTATGTAACTGGCCAACGTGACATGTCTAACTATACAAATGGAAGTTTTACGATGATAAGATCAGTTGTTACTGAGATATTTATGTGACAAGCTGACAGATATAAAACTACAAAGCTTGCTTTTATGCCTCCCATCCTTTCAGAGGAAAAAAAATAAATACTGAGATGATGGGTCACTTTGAAGAGAATTTATGATCGAAATTACCTAATACCTGGTAAACTTCTAATATGCAGAATGAAGTCTCTCTATGCTATTAAAAAGATAAACTTCATTTCCCAAGACTGCAGCACATGGATTCTTCCTGGAGAGAAATTTGAGGCTTTTGCCTTCCCCTGCCCCAGATAAAGAGCCCAACTCTGCCGGGAGGAAGAGGTTTCACCAGGCTGCACTGCACGAGCATCTCCCCAGCCTGTCACAAAACATCTGTCCATCCTGTAGAGAAAAACCTAAATTCTGAAATGAGTATTTGTTGAAAGCTTCAGTGATAAAGCGTGGCCTTCCCTTGCCACTGCAGACTATGTGGCATCAAACTGGTAAGAACAGAGAGAAGCTTCAGGACAGTCCTGGGTAATGGGACAGTGGCCACTGCCAGCATCTTTCCTTCAGTGCAGGTGATGACTGAGAACACAGCATCTCACATGGTAGCAGTTGGGACCACTTTTCCTGCTCAGATGGGTGTGGAAGTTGGTGCCAGGCTGATACTGGGATGTCTGCAATTAGATATTAGCAGCCTGACAACTTGAACTTGCCTGTTGGCTCAGGTGCCCCTCCTTACCTGCTTCCGGGGAGCACAGCCAAGCCCCAGGGACATGATTTTTGTGCCAAGCTGTGGGCAGGGCATTCCACGGACCCCGCCTACTTTCACGATCGCATCTGCTCTTCAGGTAGAATCATTGCTGTCCTCACCTGTGGAGGATAAACCAGAGGCCCAGGAGGGAGGTAGCAAGCCCACCTCCTGTCCCATCCTGGTTGGGAAGACTCAACAAAGCCATGCGTGGGGAGTCTTTACCAGAAAGCTCCAGATAGGTATCTCCTTCCCACCAACCTTGCTCAAGGTGGCACAGTCATGGTGGGGCTGGTGTTACAAACATCACCTCCCTGTGCCCAAAAGGTCCTCAGATCCTGGCTGTCTGGAGAATAGGAATTAAGGATGGACAAGGTGGCAAAAGGCTAATTCTCCTTTTGTGGTGTTTCCTTTACAATGATGTTCCTTCTGGGGAACCATGCAGGGTCAGAGTTGAGTGGACTCATTTCTAGATAGAGAGATGGAATGCCAGAGGGAAGAGGTGCTTCTCCATGGCCACACAGCCAGCCGGTCACAGAGGCGACAGCAGCTCAGGGTCCTTCAAGCCCCAGGCCAACCCCTTACCTGTGCGTTCTGCCTTCTCATCTCTTCTCAAGCATCCTGCCCCCTTCAGCACATCCTCAGAGTCCGATTATCTTACGGGTGTTTGAAGGCTGCTGACCTTTCTGCACAACGTGTTTGTCTCTCAGGAAAGCATGGAGGTGGGTGTCAATGTGTGTGTGTGTGTGTGTGTGTGCGTGTGTGTGTGTGTGTGTGTGTGCGTGTGTGTGTGTGTGTGTGTGTGTGTATGCACACGTGCTGGGTATCAAATCCAGATTAAACTCTTTTACTGTATTTTATCAGATCGATCTTCTGTGTACTCCTCAGCATTGTCTCATTTAAATAAAACTTCCATTTGTAGCAATCTTATAAATAGAAAGCTGTATTGATCAGGGCCCCACCGGCAGCTGCACTTTGATTATCACTGAAGCCTGACCGGTTAATGTGAGGACTACGATTTATTATGCAGCAAGGTACAATGCAAGGCCATGCCGTTTAGGGCTCTAAACACAAGTGTGCTTCGCTCAGGCACGCAAGTTCAGCGGGGCTGCCCTTGGGATCACAGTTTGCTCCTGATTTGCCATTTCACGACCCCAGATGCTCAGTGAGCAAGGCTTTAGTGGACACCCCCTGGCCCCAGCTCTGTCGGATAAGTTAGTCTCCCCGGGGCAGTGAAGATGCAGTCTGAGGACCACACAAAAGCTGAGCTGTTTTATACTTGGAGGAAACGCTGCAGAGAGGTGAGCGGGCCGGCTGTTGTGTTCTGTCTGCCGGGGATGTTGAACTGACCACGTCGAAGCCTCAGAATTCCCAGCATCCACTAGACGCCTCCTGTGAGCAAGCCATGGTTGTCTGGGAGTGGAATTTATTTCATCAGGAGCTGGAGACTTAGAACATGCAACCATTGCTTTGTTGATTAAGCTAACCATCATTTTTATCTGTCTGCCGGACATGACCGGTAGCTGCTTATTATCAAATGGTTTTCCCCAAAGTCACAGAAACTAGGTGTCAGTGGGGTGCTTGTCTGCGGATAGAGAGATCACATATATATTAATGCACAGAGAAATTTGGCTCAGAGACCCTCTCTGCCTCACTGGCAAAACCCTGCTCACTTTCAGGGTCTCTGCCCACCCAACTGTACTGAAACTCCCTGCCAGGGCTTGCCCAGAAGCGAGAATTCATCCTGGGTTCTTGGACAGGTGTACCCCTAGACCCTGGACACCTTAACCAGGAACGTACAGCCGGATGTGCGGGAAATTAGTTGCCACTGCAGTGTCACAAGGACCCATCCACCCAGGAGTCGGAAAAGCTGGCCTCTCATTTCTGAGCCCAGTGGTTCCAGGACTGCTGACCTCGCCTCTGCGGCCTTTCTGCCAGCCCTGGACGTGGAACCACCCTTCGAGTTCAGGTGGCACAGCAGCGTCCAGGTTGTGACTTTCCTTGGCTTTTGTCCTTGTCCCTGGCTCTCTATTTCCAGCAGAAGGTGAGGGGATGAGTGTTAGGGGTCACTCCAGGCCTCCTCTGCCACTGGGCACTCATACTTCCCGCTAGGCCCCTTCCCTGAAGAGAAAGACACGTGGATATATCTGAACATATCAGATCCAGCTTGTCTGCCCACTGGGTCACCTTGGGGCCTGGGAACCCTGAATGCCACAGTGAGAGAGGAAGACGCCGGCTCCCTGGTATCACACAGCAGCCCAGGTTCTGCCCAGGGAGTTTAAGTAGAGTTCTCAGATCATTCACGTGGGATCAGCGTCCAGAGGGGAGGGGTGGGGGAAGGGGCATGGGGAGGGGGAGGGCTCCGTCCCAGCTGGCTCTGGGCTTCTACACAGAGCTGCTCGCAGCCCCTCAGAGCCCTCAGGCTGCAGCTTATTCGGTTCCCTTTCACTGTCCACTGCTCCTTCCATCTCCAGCTCCTACTAGCCTCCAGGCACCCACACCTTCCTGGGCTTCTCCTGCCTCTGTGCTCCTCTGCTTAACTCCTCCCTTACAGTGAGTTCATGCACTCCACAGGAGCTTGAGAGACAGCCGAGGTCAAGGTCAGCTCTCTGCCCTCTTGCATCAGAAGCTCTAGGATACAACTTTGGAACGGCCCAGGCCTTACTGCATGCGAAAAGGAAATCAAAAGGTGATCACACTCAAGAGGGTGTCACACCCGTGCTGTCTCTCAGATGGCGTTTGCACAGCCCAACCATCCTGACAGCATTCCTCCAGGGGCCAGGGTGCTGGACCCCCAGGCAATGACACAAGTGAATAAGTCCTCCTCAGCGTCTAGGTCCATGTGCACAAGGGCAAGCAGAAAGTCCTCCCTGACCTCTCTGCCAAGTCCCCATTTCCTGTCCCCAGGGGAATGGCCTCGCCCCACCCTGCCCCCCGACACCCACCAAAACCACTTCAGAACATGATGGTATATTTCCCAAAGGCAGGATTAGTCTTTTCTAAATCACACAGTATATAGGACACCAACTGTATGTAGTTGAACTTCACTAAGCTTCACTCATTCCTCTGTAAGTGTAGGGCCTCCACCCTGGCACACACTGCATGCTTCCATGTCTTTCCTACAGACCTGGTTCCTGACCGCTTGTGAGCTCACACACACACAAACACACACATGCACACAGACATACATGCACGCACAAATGACCATAGCAAGAGCATCATTTTGCATGCACCAGGCTGTCTAACACCATATCAGAAAAAAGAAGCACCACCATGCTTCTCTCCAAAGCATCCGTGAGGCCTGTGGAAACCGGTCTGAACACTCCTCCTGAAGCATCTGTGTTGCCGGCTTTCTCTAGGAAAAGAGGGTGCAACTTGAGTGGGTACATGTTCTACACCCAAGGAATTCACAGCTTCATACTGGTAGGTGGTTGTCCCAGGAAAAATAAACTACGTACCAAAGGAGTAATCACATCTCCTTTGGAACTATTTGCGGACCGAAATCATGATTTTCCAGTTCCCACCAGTTCCATGGAAGTTGTAAACCTCACCAGGTGAAAGTTGGGGCTGGGGTAGTGGGTGCTGAAGGAGCTGTGTCCACGTGGCCTCCAGGCTGACACTGACACACACGGTGTTCGCTCTCCAGTTAAGAGCAGTGCTGAACGTGCTTATCTTTTGCACTGCAATACAGGTCTTCATAAAGTTTTTTTTACTGTTAAATTTTAATCACTTTGGTTATAGGTAGGATAGAAACAATATCTAAGTGTCATTTAAAAGCAAATCTATTCAATTTTAGGGTACCTGCGTTACATGGTTAGAAACATTATCATTTAGAACCTGCGGGGGGAAATGGGCACTGTATGAGAGAAGGAAAATTCTGTACTTTGGAAAACACAATCCAAGTCCAATATCGTCTGCAAGAAGAAGATTCTCTGCTCATTATCAGGAAGATTGTTTTTATCCTACCCATAACAAAAGTCATTAAAGTTTGAGAACTGTAAAATGCTTAATGAGAAACTATAGCATAAATGATAACATCTAGGGTCTGGACTGGTATTTGCTGATGATAAACGTTAAATCTCAATGGTGAGATAGAGCCAAGACCTTCACGGGTACCCCCCTGTGAGTGTGAAATGACTAAATAGTAAGTGGGTAACCATGATGCTGTCCAACAGAGGGAGGAATTTCTAGTTGGATTCAAGGGAAGAGTTGACATTCCAGCTAAAAGCCCAAGCAGTTTGGCCCACCTTCCCCCACTTGCCTCAATACCATCCACTGTCCATGTCCCCTATGCAGTGGGGACCAGGACATATTGGACAGAGAGAGTGGCAGTTCCTTGCACAGGAGAGAAGACAGGAGAGACGCAAGCAAAGGAGAGCAGGCATGTTGCCACACAGCTGATAATGGTTTAGTTGGAACTCTGGGCATCTACTGAGACCAACATGCCAACACCATCAGCCAAGGATGAACTGTCTCCCTGCTTCTCTAGTGGAGGGGTGATGGAGTGGTTAACTGAGCCCTCTGCCCTGGGCCAGGGATGTTGCTTCAGGCTGCAGCTTGGTGGGACTCTGAAATGAGTGGTCATCATGCCATTACATGGTTGGGTCACTTTCTACTAAGACATCCATTGCCCTCTTGGAGTCCTGCTTTAAAGGACCTCCTGGACACTGCTGTAGATCAGTGGGTAGACTCAGTTGGGAGCTCTTTAAAAATACTAATGGCCAAGAGCCATTGGAGAGTCTCCTTTTATTAGTTCGGAATGAGACCTGAGCATTTGTGTGTTTTAAAGGCTCCCGAGGCTATGCTGAGGAGCCCGGGTGGAGATTCATGAACTTGGAGCAGTGCTTTTCAATCTTGACGGCACGCTGGGCTGCTTTGAACCTACGGATGCCCTGTCCCACCGCGAGGAATTCTGATCTGATTGTTCTGGGGTGTGGCCTGGCCACTGGGATCTTTCAGGCTTCCAGGTAAGTCTAATGTACAGTCAGGGCTGAGACCCACTCCTCCCTTGGAGGATGCTCCTGAGCCACTCTCAGCAGGTGAGGGGGCAAGTGCAGGTGGCTCAGTGTGTCACTTGGTTAAGCCCAGGGAGATGTTGCAGCTGTAGAGATGGAATGGCAGCTGGTTGGAGGTAGCAGCTGAACGTGAGAGGGTCACTCAGTGTTCCTGTGGACCCCAGTGTGGCTCAGAGAGAGAGAGAATGGGTTCCCATGCACACAGGAAGAATGTAACCATGCTGGGTGATCTTATAGCTCCCTTCTGCATTTCCTAAAGTCTCAGAGTGCAGACATGGAACATCCAGGTTCTTTCTGTGCTCCCAATGGGCACAGGAACTGAGAGAGGGCTGGGGGAGGGATGCTGTTATGACTGGAAAGATGTGTTGGGACCAGGTGTGAAGGGTCCTGAGTGCCAGGTGGAAGGATCTGACCATCATCCGCAGGCAATGAGCTTCTCTGAAGCGCTTGGGGCACAGCTGGGGAGTGTGCAAGGAGCTGACTTTGGGAAGATTCCTTTGCAGGGTATGACTTGAGGAGACAGTAGAATGGAGTGGTTGTAACAGTTCAAGAAAGAGGTGAAGTTTGTCATCTTTTATCTTATGAAGACCAAGAAGATGCACCCAAAATTGTTTCAGGGTCTATGGTCTCTCACTGGTCTCACTTGGTATGAAGGATACAAATACACTCAGACAAAGGGGTTGCCAACTCCAGGGACCAAACTGGTAACATAAGTGTGTCCATCAGGCTGCAGAGAAGGCACTGGTGAATGGTGGGTCCTAGGGAAAACTGGAGAATACATGTGGCAGGAGGTATTTTGATGTAAAATTATTAAAACGCTGTGTCAGCCAGATACTACATCTCTCTGGGTGTTTTTGAACTCTAACTTAGAGGATGGGCACTGAAGTGAGTGACCCCAATTCTCTTGCAACCCCTTCTTCTCTTTTTTTTTTTTTTTTTTTTTTTTGCGGTACGTGGACCTCTCACTGTTGTGGCCTCTCCCGTTGAGGAGCACAGGCTCCGGACGCACAGGCTCAGCGGCCTTGGCTCACGGGCCCAGCCGCTCCGCAGTGTGTGGGATCTTCCTGGACTGGGGCATGAACCCGCGTCCCCTGCATCAGCAGGCAGACGCTCAACCACTGCGCCACCAGGGAAGCCCCCTTCTTCACTTTAATAGGAGGCATCATCCTCCTGCTCTTCGATCACTCCCATCTTGTTCTCGCCCCTCCTTGTAACATAGGGGAATACCTGCATAAGGCAATGGTGCATGGATGAGGCATGAGCCTGGAGGGGCTCAGGATCTCATGGACTGTCAACACCCTCCGTGTGCCAATGACTGTGGATGGTCTTCACACCAGCCAGGTCAGGACCAGCCAGCTGAGACCTCCCTGTATCCTTCATCAAGTAGAAAGCACAGACTCTCATCACCCACCACCAACAACCCCTCCATGGTCCCCTTTTTGCTCTGTTATAAGCACACAGTTACCTACAGCTCCAAGCCTGAGAGGGACTGGGGACAAGAAATAGCTCTATTAATAAAGTTCTGAAGATTGACTTGCATCACTTTCCTTAAACTATGAAAGAATGTTGCACAAATCATTAGGTAAAATTTTGATATAACTCTTCTTTCAATTAAACACAATGATGGCAGCAAAGTCTGTATTAGTGTTCAAATTTCCCAGAGAACATCCTCTCTGCAGAGTGGAATGTCTATTAGCTTTCTGCCAAAATAAAGGTCACCAGACAGAAGCCTTCCCCATGCAACTCTTACTTCCTTGAACAGGCAGTGTAATCAGGCAAGATGTGTCACACTCGGGAAACCAATGGTGCAATTATATTTAATATGCCCAGTGCATTGCAACCTGGTCCCTTATTCTCCCAAGGTCCTGAGAATGTCATGGGGCCTGGGGCCTGGCTCAGGGAGGGGAGGGAAAGATAGAGGTCTGCTCACAGAGTTTATCCTTCCTATTGTCCTGATTTAGGGAAGAAGCAAACAATCCCTGTACATCATCTGAGCCACCCCGAGTATCAGAAGTTTCCTAAGGATGGTGTAATCTGCTAAGAACAGTAGAGAATATGAATCTTGATCCACTAACTCATGTGTGCAAGAATGAAAATTTCTTCATTTTTCTACAACTTAATGACTCATGTGAGTCTTCATTCTCTGGTGTGGCAAACTAATCTCGGGTAAATCTAGATTCCTGCCTAGAATTGGTTTAAATTCCAGGAAATTATGCAGGGCTAAGTGCCTGGGGAAAGAAAGAAAGATCTGGTCCTTGGTCCTCAGTCCATGGTGCCATCCACCACAAAAAAAAAAAGGAAAAAAAAAAGGCATGGTCCTGACTGATCCTTGGTTATCCAACTAGGCTGGTCACAGCTAATAGCATCTAGCTCATCTGAACAAGAAATAGGATCTTGGACATGCTGAGAGATGAGAGTCTCTAAATGTAAGATTATGAGCACCAAGCATTTTCTAACTTAGCCAGCCCAACATCCATCGTCTCTACTTCTAGTAACACCATATTGATTTTCTTTTTGGGAATCACTCCTTCTCATATCTCAGTCTGAAACCAAGCAGGACCCTGTGGGGTTTTCCCAGTGACAGACCCGTCTGTGTCCCCAAGTTCCAAAGAGCAGACTCAATCAGTTAATGATTAGAACAATAGAGTCACAGGACTCCTATTTCCTCTTGAAGGGATACAGAGAACAATTTGACATATACCTTTGAGTTGTTCTACAGAAACTAAGACCCCTACCCACTGAAGGATGGTGACCACATGTTGAGCAGAAACACATAGACCCCAGACTTGTTGGAACCAGAAGGTTAAGTTTCCTGAAATATCACCCTAATCATTGGTTATTTCACCATCAACCAATCAGACAAATGTCTATGAGCTGATAACACTTCCTGCTACCCTCACCTCTAATGTTGCCTTTTAAAACCTCTTGCCTGAAAGCCATCAGGGAATTTGGGTCTTCTGAGCATGAGCTGCCCATTCTCTTTGCTTGAAGCCCTGCAATAAACACTGTACTTTCCTTCACTACAACCCAATGGCAATAGACTGACTTTGCTCTGCACCTGGGAGGAGACCTGATTTTGGTTTGGTAACAGGTTCAGATGATTTGAATGGAGCTGAATTCATATCCCAGTTCTAGAAAGGAAACATCACTTAACCAAGCAATCCATTTCATCACCCTGGCCAAACTGGTTGGTTCAGCCATGAGTCCTACAGGATTATCCACTGAGGATCTTACCCTTGGAACCTGGCTGGAATTACAGGGGAAGAAGCACTATGTTCTGGGGATATTACTTGTTCATCTCCCAGGAAGGCTGAACCTGGGACTTTCTGGCACTATCTGGAGAGAACTTTCCTGAGAAAGAAGGCAATATGCAAGACTGAAGAGCTGAAGGATGGAAAGAGATAGGGCTCTGATCGCACTGTTGAGATCTTGGTCCAGCTACACCTGAGGTTTCTTATACTTTTCAATTACATGAATTGGTATCCAGAGAAAACAGTAATTCAAAAAAATACATGTACCCCAATGTTCACTGCAGCACTATTTACAATAGCCAGGACATGGAAGCAACCTGAATGTCCATCGACAGAGGAATAGATAAAGAAGATGTAGTACATATATAAAATGGACTATTACTCAGCCATAAAAAGAATGAAATAATGCCATTTGCAGCAACATGGATGAACCTAGAGATTATAATACTAAGTGAAGTAAGTCAGAGAAAGACAAATATCATATGATATCACTAATATGTGGAATCTAAAAAAGTGATGTAGGTGAACTTGTTTACAGAACAGAAACAGACTTAGAGGGAGGGCTTGTTGTTGCCAAGGGAGAAAGGTGGAGGGATGGATGGATTGGGAGGTTGGGATTGGCATATGCACACTACTATATGTAAAATAGATAATCAATAAAGACCTATTATATAACACAGGGAACTCTACTCAGTACTCTGTAATAACCTATATGGGAAAAGAATCTGGAAAAGAATAGATATATGAATATGTATAACTAGATCTTTTTGCTGTATACCTGAAACTAACACAACATTGTGAATCAACTATACTCCAATATAAAATTTAAAGATTTTTTAAATTAACAAAAATAATTACATGAATTGGTAATTGCTGTTCAAGCTTACTTGAGTGGATCCCGAAAAATCTGAGTAGAACACTAAGAATCTAAAAGTGAAAATCATCTGGGCTCAAGAGACCTATGGGCAGGACAGATCCAGGTGTAGTGGGGTCCCAAGCTTGTGAAATTTTAGCAGCCCTCTTTAAGAAAAAGAATATCATATTATTAACACAAAAATAAGCACAGGGCCTTGGAGGAGACTCATAAAAATAGGGGACTTGAAACTTAAGCTTCTTTAGTTCCAGTGTAATTGGGAGGCCCGGGGACCGGTCTCCATTCCCCCAAAAAGCCTTTGGTAAAATCACTTACTCTCTTTAGGTCTCAGTTTCATCATCACAAGCAAGATGGATGATCAAAGGCAAATTTTAAGCAGTTTAAAAACACCATGTCTTTACAATCTTTGTGGAAGAAATGACATCATTTAAAATTCATTTTTTCATTATTTGCTTGGATGAAAATCTTTGTCTGTCCAGGACTTGCCTGGGTATTCTGATGGGTCTGGACACCTACATAACTCTTTCCTACCTCTCTTCTGCAGGCCACTCCATTAATACTGGCCCAAAAGATGGGCCAGAAGATTCAGGACAGTCATTCATTTCCGCCATCTTGGTAGGCATAGGGCCCACCAGGGAAGGGAGGGGACTGATCTTGGGAGAATAATGCCAAGCTATTGTACTCTCTTAGGAAGTGTTTCTTCCTAAGCTGTCTCACAGAGAAGCTTTCTTAAAGAATGTTTTCATACAAAATTTCTAAAATGCTGAAAATACAATAAGATTAACGGCCCCTGGAGGCTATAGCTTAAATATTTTATCTTCTTAGATATCAGTTACACTGCACTTTCCTCCAAGGATCTAAAGTCTTTTAAATATAGCATCTAATTAATCCTCCTGTCATCTGTGGATGGAGCAGCATCATTACCCTGATTTCACAGGTGAGGATGCAGAAACTATGTGAAGCAGGCTGATTCCAATCAGTGGAGACACTGGCCACACCCGTGGTGGCCAACTCAATGGGGGCATCATCTGTAAAATCCATTTGAGAGGTGCCACTCCCAGCCTATACACTACAGGGTATTTAGACTACAGCTAACATCACCAAAAAGATACCCAGGAGGGTTGAGGACATCTCTACCCCAGATACACAGACGTGGAGCAGGTGAATCATCTCCCCAAGAGGTGACTGATTCAGGATCCAGATGGCCGTATCTCTAACTGATTTTTGCATCTTCACAAACGGACAGGTTATTTTGAAAACAACCCCTTTATTAATACAGTCGTTAGACTAAAACAGTGTTTTCCCCCCAATATCTAGATAACGATGAAGATGATCATTCACTTCCATTCACTGTGTACCTCCCGTGTGCCAGGCAACATGCCAGACAACAGCCACACAGGGTCTCTGACCCCCACCCTGAAATGTAGCCAATCACTAGTCTCACTTCACAGAGGCAGAGATGGAGCCTCAATGAGGTTCCAAGTAGAGCTGGTAGATGGCAGGCCAGGGTTCTTCCCAGGACAGCTTCCCTGCTGCTCCTTGGTTTTTCAAATCATTTGATTTTTAGATCCAGCATTAAGCAATATGGCCATCACTTCTGGCGACTTCTGCTGGATAAACACATTAGATAGAAGCTCAGGAAAGAGACGCTTCCACTGATGATAAGGACTTCGCTGTAGCCGTCACTGTTGCCACTGCAGGTGGGAGGGCTGGAGCCTGGGGGTTTGATGAAGTAGCAGTTTAAACACAAAAATCACCCAAAGGCTGTCTCAAAGAAAGACGGTGCTTTCATTGTGAAAACTCAAAATGGCTCAGCCTTAAGACCCCTGTTCTTGCCTCCTACCCCAATCCAGAGCACCAACCCCACAGTAAAAGCTCGAAGGATGACCAAAGACATCAAATCCGAAAGAGTCTCATTTTGGGTGTATAGAGCAGTGCCTCTCAGGGAGAGAGATACAATGGAGATGAAGGGGAAGAAAGGGATGAAAAGAGGGAAAGAGAGAGACATGAGGGAGAGGATATATATATGGAGGGAGAAAGACAGAGAGAGATGGTGGATGAGCATATCTCACAGAGAGAACAGAAGCAACAAACAGAAATAAAAGGCCATCCAGCAATGGGAGAAGAAACAGAAAGGTAGAAAGGGGTGAAGAGGAAAAGAAAAAAGAAAAAGAGGAGACGGGAAGAGGAAACCCAGCAGCGTGATGGAAGCCTCTGACTCGAACTGTAAAATGACAAGGATTGAGTGAGCAGTTTTTAATACAGATAATATTGTCCGTGTAGTCTATAAATATAAAATTAAATGCTGACCTCTCTGGTCCATGTCAAAAGTCCAAGCCAGTGTCAGCACATATTGTTTTTATTTGTTTCACGAGAAAATAGATCAACAACATTAACCTCCCAATGAACAGAGAATTGAATGAATTAAAAAGCAGAGCCATAAATCGTGCCGGTTTTATTGGCACCGTGATAAACATGCCCGGGGCTTCATGGGGAGTGGGGTCTGGGATAGTCTCAGTACCCCGAAGCCTCTTGTCACCAAGAAAGGAAAACAGGTATTAAGACGTGGTGTCGTTCGCGCACTCACATTACCTCTATCCATCACCACATGACAAAGGCTGCTGCACACGTTTCGAGAAGTATCAAGAAGGACGAGAACCCAGGAAAAAGGCAATTTGGAGAAGCCCTCAGGGACACAGGGGTGCCCTGGTAGCCCACTCGCCAGCTGCACTGGACAAGAGGAGCTGTAAGGGGCGAGCGGGAAGCTGGACCTGGGATTTCCAGGACACAACTGTAACACCCCGTGGCCGGATCATCGTGGGGGCTCCCGGCCAGCCCCCGTCTCCCTCTCCTGGCTCCAGCTCTCCTCCGGCCAGTTGGTTATTCACGAGAGGAGTTACTTGCCAACAGAGGAAATGCATTTTATTCCCAGCTCAGGAATTCACACCATCACTTGGGCAGTTGCTAAATAAAGCTTCATGCCTCTCACAAAGCCAGTTTCACGTGGACCTTACGGCACTGCCTTCATGATGAATCTGAATAATTCTTAATTACAGAGATGGCACTGAGGACCGGCATTTACAAATAGGAGACGAAGCATTCACAAGATTCGTGCTCTTAGCCTGGCCATTTTGGCCCCCAGAAACCACGCAGAGGAGAACTTGCAGAGACTCTGAGCTTTCCTTCCATCCACACCCCAATTCCTTTCTTAACATTCTCTCAAGGGGCTATAATTCTGGAAGTGGAGAGGCAGGCAGAGTGGAGATGGAATAAACTCTTTAAACTCTCCACTAGACTCTTCCATAAACCCTCAGCTGTCACCACCTGTTAAAAAGAGGGGGACCCAGTGATTTGGGGAGAAGACTCGTAGGTGAAAGAAGTACATACAAGGCAACATAAATCAGACTGAAAATAACTTCCATTTATAAACAAAAGAAATGTTATATATTTAGAAACCAAATGGTAAACACATTGACTGAATCATTAAAACTCCGAAGTAATTACTCTTTGGAACGAATTTACAAAGCAATAAAGATTCTTTAGCTAGCCAAATATTTTCAGGTAAGTAATTATTTTTACAAAGCTATTATTTGCTATACAGTTTCTACTGATTTGTTACAGATATTTTCAGTCTACCGCCAATGGTAACAAAACTCAGTCAGGAAAACCACAGAGTTAGCTGGGCTCCTAGATAAAATTTTTAACCAGTTAAGTTTACATTAACTGAATCAGATGAGAGGTGTTCTCTCTGATCTGTGTGAGGATGTGTGGGCATGTGCTTTGGCACATTCCTCTGGCCCTTTCCAACTAGGATTTTGTTCTTTATAACAAAAATAACAATAGTGGCCAGCACACATAGGGCTCACGACGAGTTTACCCATATAAATGCCCCCTGCCAGACAAAGCAAGACGTCCAGGAAACTGAAACACAGAGAGGGTAGATAGTTTGCCCAGAGTCACCCAGTAAATGACAGAGGTAGGATTCCAGCCCAGGCAGTCTAGCTACAGAGTCTCTGCACTTTGCCACTACGCAATACTCGTTGCTTTCCTAGGCCCTGCCTGGTGGCCAAGGAAGTCTTCACATCATGTCATTTAAAGGCCACCTTTGATCTCAAAGTGATACCTGCACCCCCGTGTTCACTCCAGTACTATTTACCATATTCAAGATATGGAAACAATCTAAGTGTCTGTCCACAGATGGATGCATAAAGAAAATGTGGCACATATACACAATGGAATATTATTCAGTCATAAAAAGGAAATTCTGCCATTTGCAACAACGTGGATGAATCTGGGGAGTACTGGGCTAAATGAAATAAGTCAGAGAAAGACAAATACTGCATGGTATCACTTATGTGTGGAAACTGAAAAAAAAAAAGTTGAATTCCTTGAAACAGAGAGTAAAATGGTGGCTGCCAGGGGCTGGAGGTGGGAGAAGTAGGGAGATGGTCAAAGAGTACAAGATTTCGGTTATCAGATGTTATAAGAACTTTTAAGTTCTGGGACTTTAATGTACAGCATGGTGACTATAGTTAATAACACCGTACTTTATAATTGAAACTTACTAAGAGAGTACATCTTAAGTGTTCTCAACACACACACACACACACACGCACACAAAAGGTGAGATGAGGGAGATGTTAATTAACTTGATTGTGGTGATCATTTCACAATGTATACATGTATCAAATCATCACACTGTGCACTGTAAATCTGTAAATTTTACTTGTCATTTATACTGCGATGAAGCTGGAAAACAAAAGACGGCTTCTGTCCTTTACAGCTCATGTGCTGTGGAGATTTCCCGGCCCAAAACAAGGCGAAGGTGTGGGTCATGAGATGAATGAGCAGAGCTTTGCGGACACTGGTCACCCAGCACTCCATTCCCCAGAGATCCCTTCTTGCATCTCTGGGTGTCCTCTGGTGGGGTCTCATGGGAGCTCACAAACACCCCAGATCATAAAGGCCAGCCCTGTGCAGCCCTGTCCACACCTCCACAGTGCCCGCAGGGTGAGAGCGCTGCCAGGGTCTGGGCGCACTGGGGAGAAGGTCCCTCCCTCCAGCTTAGTGTGCACTTGCTCAGCAGGGCCCTGGCGGGAGTGGGCAGTGCACTCCTGAAACATCTCCTTGGGCTTCTCCCTGCAGCCTCGCCGCCTCAGGGCAGGGGGTGGGACAAGGAACACCCCTCCGTCCTCAGGAGCCTCTTCTTTGGGTCCCAGCATCCAGCCCAGACAGAAGATCCTTAAGTGTAAACTGGGTCAAGCACATTCCTATGGGTTCTGCCCTTCCTACCCAAGCAAGGGCAACACCCACTGTTGAAACATAAAGCAGGCTTACACCAGTAAACACAATTTTCATTTTAATATCACCGCAAACGGCAACAACGGCACATCTATAGTCTTGATGCTCTGATTTTTCTCTTTCCACTAGTCCAGTTAACCAAGACATGCTGGATAGCCTGGCTTTGGTCAGCTGGCCAGGATCTATCACCCACCATGGCCTGGGGCTTCTAAGCTAGCTGTCAGTCCCTCTTCCACACCCATCTGTGGCTGTGAGACCTGGAGGGCATGACTCAGCTTCTCTGAGCCCGTTTCCTCTTCTGTAAAATAGGAATTCACAAAGCACCACCTTCATAGTGTTTGTAAATGCCTATGTAAAGCACATAGCAGATGCTCAAAAAAAGTTAACTCTTGAATGAGTCTGGTCTTCCAAGTAACAAGAAAGGAGACATGATCTGAGGCTACAGCTCAGTGAGCCCTGGAACCCCTTGCCAGGGGGCAGGATGAACAAACCCACTGATGACTACCACCCTTTGGTGCTGGGTGGTCCACACTTCAAGAAGCATCTCTGAGAGCCTGCTCTGGCCCAGATGCTGTGAAATGGGGTGCCTCTGGGGGCTTCCCTTCTTGAGAATCACCTGGGGAATTCAGTTCTGGTTCTACCAGGTCCCGTAGCTACGTCATCTTCTGAGGACACGGTTAGCTCGGGACAGAGCTCTACAGTGTACCATACCACTTCCAAGCCTGAGCACAGGTGGACAGCTCCAAGCTGTGGAAATTCACCCCCGTGTCACCTTGTGCTCAACTCCATCTCCTCACCTTGAAGGAGACATTTCACTGAGGGCTTCAAAATGTCCCAAATAAAGAAAGAGGATGATGACCTGGCAATTAGAATGAGAATACGTACCATGCCAGACCCCAAGGAATATTCATTCAATGCCAGCTAATAGATCCAGAAATAATTCCCATTAATTTCTCTACCTCTTAGAAAGAGACATTACCAATTCAGATAAGGTATTGCCGAGTTAAATCCCAAGACGATAGACTCAGACCTTCAAGATCCAGATTTGTTTGTCAGGGAAATGCGAGTCATTTTCTTTGTGGGTCAATGTTGAAAAGAATTTCATGAAAGTGGCTATATACCTACTCAACTTCCAAGGCAGTGAATGCCTCTGCATTGCTGTGTATGGTGGATTTTCTATTTAGGAAGCAGAGGTCTTGTCTATGACGATTTGGATGGATTGGTGAGTTGACAATGACGAGGTTAATTAATTCAGGTGGTGTAGACATTCCAACTGGGTAATTCAAGATGAAAAGATGGAGTTCAGCACGTGTGAGAAATAAAAGTATTAATCTCCTTTATCACTCTGTTTAATATAGAACTTTTATTAACATGTGCTGGAGAAGGAGGGACAGAGGATAAAGCAGCCACATGTCAGCCGTTTTCTAAGGGAGACTGGCAGGGAGCTGGCCCATATATCTTCAGAGAATGATGCTGAGTTATAATCCACCATTAGAAGGGAACGTTCATTTCTCGCTTGTCTGGGATAGAAAAGCTCCTTCCATAATATTGAGAGCTAATAGCTCCACTGAAGAGTAGAGTTTTGGTTCCTAAATTACCTGGATTGACTCTGTACCAAGTCTAAACTCACCCAGCTCTCCATTTACCACTTCCCACTTGGGCACAAGTGATACCAAACCTGGATCAGAGGTCCTTGGGGAGCAGGGAGAAAGCCGCAAACATCCATGCAGCTGATAAATATCAGGTAGCCCTCAAATGTATCCATTTTGCTGAATTCCAAGGTTTTAGCTGGAGAATTGCCATCATGAAAATTGAGCCTAATATTTTATTTTTTCATTTGTTTCAAAAAAATTTTTTTTCATTTGTTTCAAAAATGTTTCTAGTCCATTTCCAACCTAACAAAAGCCTTCATGCCCTCAAAATGAAAGGGCTCATTTGGAAACTGATGACTTATCTCCCGCTGTAAAGGGGGCTGAGGTAGGTGCATTTCTTTCTGCCCTGCAGGCATCTGTCTTCTTCCGGGCCTTGCGGGCAGCTAACCCCCGCTCCCACCCGTGGAGACAAAGCCCCCAAAGGCAGACAGGAGGTGACTGGTTCAGGTATTGATCAACTCTTACTCACATAAAACCTTTCACCTCCCTCAGAGGACGATGGCCGAGCCAACGTCTGATATTCACATGTGGAAATAAACTGGAATATAAAAAATCTGCATCCATGACAACACGGGCTATGATCTCATCTGATGCTCCACACCAAGCAGAGGGCAGCGCTGGGCAAGCTGGAGAAATTGCGCACCGGGCATGCTGGAGCAGCACAGCCTCCTGGACAGCCCAGGGCACAGGAGGCTCTGTCACCAATGCCCAAACCCACCGACCATCTTCACTACCTGGGGTTGGCGGAGAACCTAGGCGCAGAGAAAGTTGTCAGGAAGGAAGCCTGGCCTTAACAGTCATCACTACTTGCTACACATGTGCAAGCCCTGTGCTGTGGGTTGTGCTCCTGTCTTCCCACTCAGACCCCCTGGTTATGCAGGTGACCTGGGGCCAGGGGTATAGAACCACTGGCTCAGGAGGAGCTCGCTGTGGGAGCCAGAGCTCCGTGCTGGAGCAAAGCGCATGATCCCCTCAAAGCATCTTTCCACTCCGTGCTACAATTCCTCCAACAAGCAGCCCTGAGAAGCTGGCAGGGGAAGATCAACCCCGTTTCTGATGACACAGTAGAGGCCCAGAAGTTATGTCACCCATTTAAGCCCTAAGCAAGTCACCCACAGTGTTTTAGACTTTGCATATAGCCAAAAAGTAAAGAAATGGCAGGAAACGACTTATAAATGATGGTATATTTAAAATATTTACTTTTTAGAGGTTAACGTATTTAACACCAAAAAATCAATGTAATATTATCATATAATTACAGGATTTATTATACCATTATTTCAGAATACATTATAGATAGTGTGGGTTGGTGATGGGCCACTCGTTTAAAATCAGTGTAAGGATCCCTTCAGCATCCTGCCAGGTGTAACTATACGTGGGCTCAACTGGAAATCGAGACAGAGTTCTTAGTGTCAGGCTCAGGTTCAAAGTAGCCCCGGGTCTGGCTCCCCTGACTCTCAGGTCTGTGAATTTTCTGCCATTCCAGGGCCATTAAGTGAGCAAATGTCCAAGTGGGCAGTTGTATGCCTGGGCAGTATCCATGGGGCGGGGGCGTCTCCCCAGCCACAGATCATCCTGTCCAGCAAGACCATCCCTCATAATTAAACAGCTGCTACTTTCCCCAAAGATATAGGGGTAGCTTGTTGGTTATATGACTAACAGTTTATGACATCCTGGATGTATCAAGACCAAAGGCACCTATAAACACAAGTTAATCCCATCAACTTCCACTACTCCATGTGCGGGAGGAAGGACACATTCCAGACCAGGTCATTCCTTGCTCTTCACACTCTAAAGGGTGACCCACAAGACAGCTGTACACAGAACATTCACTATGGTCTCAGCAGGAGACCCTCAAGAAGCCCCAGAGAACAAGAACAAGAGGCAGTCCAAGGACCCCTGCTTGGGCAGCTTTTCAGAGGACCTCTTTAAAACTTACTGTGTGAGGGGGAGGGGGATAGTGGGACAACATGTGTTGTGTGGTCTGTCCTGCACTCATTTCTACCTTTCTTGGTCCCACAGCACATAGGTAGTCCTTGGGAAAACACCTCTCTCTTTCTCTCCTCCTGTGGTTTGAATGGGCTGCTCCACTCAAGGCTTGAGGGGTGCCATTCAGAGCATTAAGATGCACCCACAAGTCATGGATTCAGGGAGCATTTCCATCTCTAAGAGCTTTGCTTTAGTGCCCTGTTCTCAATCAACAGTCCCAGAAAAAAGAGACATGCTAATTTATACTATGGTGTTAATGACTGATGACCAAAGACCGAGTTACATCCCTCAGAGAGCATTTGATAGCCATGGAGTATTGGAGATTCATGAACATTTTTGTGAGATCCTATCCCAACTTCCCCTCTTAGAGGCTGTGTGACCTTGAAGAGAACAAATCCTTTAACGTCTTTTGGCTCTAGTCTACGCCTTTGCAAAATGAGGTTGGTAACATCTACCTCTGCTGTCTCTCTGTGGTTTAGATGATATTTGTAAAAGCTCAGTGCAGGCATCCAGAAAACGGCCAATGTATCATCAGGTTGGGGTGGGTGGGGACGAGGCCTTCATACATTTGGGATCCCTCCAGACCCTGCACCCACTAGGTTCAACCAGGACCCTCACCGGGGTCAGAGCCCCAAGCTCCTTCTCTGTGTGATAATTAGATGTGTCTCTCTCCTCTGAAAGTCTCTTGAACTTTCTGATCCATGGTTAGGACTAGCCCTGAGCCGGCACCTGGGGACCATGGGAGGCCCTGAAGGCAAGGTGGCGATGAAGACAGCCAGTGCCGTGGAAAGAGGACTAGAGTGGGTGTCTTGAGTCCTGGTCAGCCATCTGCCTCTGGCTCTGGTACCCTGGATGACCCTGATCATGGGGTTCCTCTTTCTGGCTCATCTTCCCCTCATGTGGCTATAATGAGGATCCTGGGGTGTTCTACTAAGTTCTTGCCACAGTTGGGTCAGTGTGGCTGCAGGCCACACATGGAGACCCACCATGGCCATCCTTGGCTTCCCAGGGTATTCCTGAGTGTTTCATTCCTGAGCACTTGGTGTTAATCCAGGAGTCTCCTGACATGTGGAGGTTGGGGAGAGAAGTGAGTCACTCAAGTACCCATGGTGAAATTCTCAGGGCAATGGAAAACTGTTTCTATCTGACCAGGATCCAGGTCAGAGGTCTGAGGCAGACTGGGGAAGAAGGAGGAGACCACCTTTGGGTTTCATACAGTCCAGTTATTGTACGTTATCCGGGCCACATATAAACATGTATATACTTACATGCACGTACATAAAGAAACATATATATTTTCACACGTGGACATCTATACACATGTGTGTACAAACACATGCTCTCCCAGGCTACTGCAAGGCCTGCTATGAGGATACAAGCACCTGAGTGTTCCTGTTTATCCCTTGATTTTCTCTCCTACCCAGACTCTGGACATCACACGCTAAGCCTATCTTTCCCTTCCAACATCAGTCTGCAGCTCCAGGCTTCTCTGAAATAGTGATATGTATCAGTTAGCTCTTGCAGTATAACAAACTGCTCCAAAATACTGTGGTTTCAGTGACAACCCAGCTCACCATTCTGTGAGTCAGCAATTTGTGCTGGGCTCAGCTGGATGGTTCTTCTGGACTTGGCTCACTTGTGTGTCTAGAATCAGCTGCTAGGTCACCAGGAGGCTGACTGGTCTAAGATAACCTCAGTGGGATAGTGTGTCTTACTCTATGTGGTCTCATCCTCCAGCAGGCTGGCCTGGGCTGTTGACATGGGGTTCACAGGGTTCTAAAAGAAACAGCACAGAGGCATATAAGGCCTCTTGAGGCCTAAGCTCAGAAATGCACATTGTTTTTGGCTCTTGCTGCCTTCTATGGCCAAAGCAAGTTACATGACCAGCTCAGCTACATGAGGAGGAGAAAGAGACTTCATTTCCTGATGGAAAGTGGAATTGGCAAAGTTGTGTTGCAGAGACAGAGAGAAGGCAATAGCTATGGCCATTTTTACAAATAATTAATCAGAGGCTACATAGTAAAGAGCCCTAGAAAAGGCTGGGTCTGGAGAATTATCAAGATTCCCAATGGAGCAGGGCAGGCCTGGCTCTGCCAGGGCTCCACCCCACACCCTCCACCCCTTTGTTGCTGCAGTAACCCTGCTGTTTCCCTGAAACATGAGAAAACCATTTTGCTCTGTTAGGTTTTTCACTGGCGGTTGAGAATACTTTTTTACCCATTTATGGGTGCAAATTAATGAGATGACAACAGACTGAAACCAATGACAACTGCTAATCTGTAAGCAAAAACAAGGGACGAGGAGCCGAGAGCACTACAGCTGTTTTATTTTCATTGAGAAATGATTTTATGTTAGAAACACTCAATATTCACAGCAAATTAAAAATAATGAAGTGAATTGATACCAATGATAGTTTTTTTGCTTACTATCCCTTTGTAAATCTATTTCTTCACACAAATTGACAGGCCTAATTGATACATACACTATTATTCCTCATTAGTAAGCTGAATAAAATAATTCTTGATTAAATTTATTGCAATTTACCAATCTAGCATAATGTTTGCAAGCTATAAAAGTCGATCAGCAGGAAACCAGGGGGAAGCAATGACATTATTACATTTTATATAGGTCTCCCTGCCCTAGCAAAGAGAAGGCCATCAGAAGACCTCCCAAGTGGGCAATACACCATAAAGAGGGAGCCCCTACCCCAGGCCAGTTTTCAAAGGCATCAGGAAGAGCTCCAAGCCCCCCCTCTCACTGTGTAGCTGGCCTGGGCTCGAGCCATCCCTGCCCTCCTGGCTCTGCCCGTCCTCAGGCAGGCCTTCAGCTCTTCCATGACTATGAGTTGCAGGGACTTCCAGGGGCCTGAGATTGGCAATGGAACCTGCCACTCACACCCGTCCCATTCCAACAGGATATCAGAAGGGAGGCTGCTTAGAGATAGGATGAGAGAACAAAGCCACACCAAGCCACCCATCCCAGGGCACCCACATCAGGGGACGTCCTGAGTCCAACTGTTCACCAATGAAGTAAGATCTCCATAGAGTGCCTGCTGCCCTAATGTCTCAGATATCACATCCTGGCAGCATTAAATGTTATATCCGGCCCCACCGTAATGTTCTATTTGGCTCAATGGGATTAAAAATTAAAATTAATTGCCAATCTTTAAAAACTTGGAGATTGTGTATAAATGTGTCCAGGTTTCCCTCAAAGAATAGGAATAACTGGCCACACTGGACCCCTTTCTGTGTGGAACTGGGTCAAAACTGATCCCTTCGGGGGGGAAGAGTATTCTCTGCTCCTCATGATCTTGTGTTCTGTCCCCTCACTGCTGTCCGTTACCTGCCTGCCCCTGTGACATCTGTGACTTTTGCAGTGCATGATCTTTGAGTGCTCAAGGCTTCACTCCTTGTAGTTCTGGGTTGTCTCAAGGTGGCTGTGCACTCTGGGCTGGGCTGTGTTTGGGGACACTTGGCTCTTGACATGGCAAACCTGTAGCAACCCCCTAGATAGGGAGGCTTACCCAAATCACCTCCCCATTTGCTCTTCTCCATCCTGTTCCTGGTACAAACATCCTGAGCTGGACTCATCACCCCCTCTCTCCTGCTTCCATATCCACGCTGTTGAGCATTTCACCCTCCATAACCCCTTCCACCTCTGTAAACGCACCCTTACTATGTCCCGTTCCCCAGGGTCCTGCTCTCTGGGCCATGAGCTGTGCATATGCACTCTTTCTCAAGATCATGATGATGAAGAAGGGTCTTCTGGACTCCCGTATCCCCAAAGTATCCACCTAGACCAGAGCTCCCAGAGGGATAGGGACAAGAATAGTTATTTTGACCAGACAGACCTCTGTTGAAACTTTCATCAGACTCACAGCATCACAAAGATCTCCTGGAATGTAGTATGTGCTCAGTAAATGGTTTTGGATTTGATTCCTATGACTACCCTCCTGACCATCCCCATTAGTTCTTTATCACTCTCAGTAGCAGGAAGGTGTCGTCCTGGAGGTAAGAGAGTGATTCAAACGTGCCCTTCTCCTCTGGCCCTGGGATGTGAGGTTCTGCAAGGCATGGGAGGAGCAGAAAACATCTCATGGGGGAACCATGCATGGCAGGACCAGTAAGGAAGCATCCCTGGGGACAGAGAGGAGCTCCCAGACACAAGACACCACGTGTACAACCAAATGCAATTAAGACAGCAGGTCTCCTCAAATCAGGAGACCTGCTCCACTGGGGATACTAGGATGAGCTTCTCTGCAAGGGCCTTGAATGTTGCTAGGTCTGTGCAAACATGTGCCCAGTAGCCCGAGTGCAAATCGCTCTTTATGCTCCAATACTGGGAATCTGACCTCTGATGGACACTTTCACCTGCAAGTTCCCCAAGAACAGATACAAAGCACAGTTCATCACTTCCCACCCCCAGAGCTCTCCTCCCCCTCCTCCCCCTCCCCTCCCCCTCCTCCCCCTCCCCTCCCCCTCCTCCCCCTCCCCTCCCCCCTCCCTTCCCCCCCCCCCTCCTCTTCCTCCTCCTCGTTCCCAGTCCCAGGGCAGGGCTCAACCATATACACTCAAACTGCAAACCCCAGAGATACCTCTAACTTCCTCCAGTATGTTGCTATCGTCCCTGCCCTATTGACCATCCTTCATGTGCCCTTCATATTCACTGAACTAGTCTTCTTTCATCTCCACACCATCAATGTGGTCCAAACCACCACTGTCTCTCATTCATATGCACCTTCCATACAGGCCACTACATCTGTCTTATTCACCACTGTTGCCTCAGCACCCAACAAAATGCCTGACACATAATAATAATAACAATAATAATAATAGTATGGTTTCTTATATTAGATACTTACGTGCTGACACTTGTCTAAGTGTTTTATGTGCATAATCTCACATCACAATTCTCTGGGGTGAATGTCATTATTATTGTTACTTACACATGAGGAGAAGGAGGCTCAGAGACGCTGTGCCCAAGGTCCCACAGGTAGTAAGTCCCAGAGCCGGGATCGCAGACTAGATCTGGTCCATCTGACCCCAGAGCCTGGTTTCTGCATCCGTATGCTGCATTGTCTCTGTGGGAGCTTGGTGATATCCATTGGTTAAATGGATGGATCACCACACCCCTTAGTCAATCTCCACGGCCCCAGCTGTGCTCCTTCCAAATCATTCTCCATGTTGTAGCCACCACGGTGGCTATAACTTAAAATATTCAATGGTCCCCAACTCCTGAGCCTGGCTTGAAAGATCTAGCCCCTTCCTCCCACTCCATCCTCTCTTCTCTTCACTCTTCCATCAGGCATACCCATCTACTTTAATGTTCCCGGATTGATGTGCTACATTATTTCTTGCCTCAGGCCCTTGCACAGCCAGTCTCTCTGTCCACAATGCCTCCCCGCTCTGCTCCCCCAGACCTGAAACTCTCAACCTAGACCATGCTTCCTCTTGTCCTATCCCATCTGCCTAGCCAAGGCACCCATCCTCTGTGTCCCCACAGTACCCTGCACAACCCACAGGACAGTAATGACCAGGTACTGTTGCCTCTGCTCCATTAACCTGTCAGTTCCTTCAAGTCCAGCGAGCGTGTGTTCCCTCTGGCCTCCCCACCAGCGAGCACAGTGGCGGGCATGTAATTTTCTGTGCCTGACAGCGATGCCTCTTTGTTTGAATGGGTTGATTCAATAAAGTTATTAGTAAACAAAAACAGACAACATACAACTTAAGTGGGCTTCAAGAATCAACCATCAGAAAAAACTCATGACCCTTGGGCTTCCCTGGTGGCGCAGTGGTTGAGAGTCTGCCTGCCAATGCAGGGGACACGGGTTCGAGCCCTGGTCTGGGAAGATCCCACATGCCGCGGAGTGACTAAGCCCGTGCGCCACAACTACTGAGCCTGCGCGTCTGGAGCCTGTGCTCCACAATGGGAGAGGCCGCGACAGTGAGAGGCCCGCGCACCGTGATGAAGAGTGGCCCCCACTCGTTGCAACTGGAGAAAGCCCTCGCACAGAAACGAAGGCCCAAAATAGCCAAAAATAAATAAATTAATTAATTAATTAATTTTAAAAAAAAAAACAACTCATGACCCTTGACAACACAATGTGGTCGGTGATCTGGAGGCGTGATTTCCAGACTTGCCATGTGTCAGAATCACCTGCTTTGCTTTACTAAAAGCACAGGTGGCTGGGCCGCACCCCTACAGTCTCTGATTCAGTAGATCTGGGAAGAGGTGGGTGGACTGAAGATGTCTAGTAAGTTTCCAGGTGATGTTGATGTTGCTATGAGAGATACCCTTCTAGAAGATTCTGGAAGTACCCTTCAGAGAACAGTAGTACCTAGTAAAACTAGGAGGACAGGCCCAAAGAGAAATGAAACACAAGCTTCTTGTCTTGTCAGGTTTTGGTCTTAAGTTTGTAATGCACCAAACTCTAATAGAAAGTCTGCCCTCGGAACAAAAACAGTTTGGGGGCAGCCACACCTAGCCCAGGGTCAACATTCATGTGGATTCCAACCTCTTGCTGCAGAAATCCTGGCTTCTCACCGACATTCTGGTATAGAACGGCCACATTTGGCACCTGGCTCTGGATGCCAGGCCCAGAGTATAGGCATTGCTGAGATGCCCCATACATCTTGCTGGCCGTCAAACAAGGCCTGACCCCCTCCTCCCTGATGGGAGCAGCTCCAGGCAAACCAATGGCATCCTGCAGACATCGTGAGCGGGGAGGAAACAAACAGATTAATCTCTGAAATTTGATACCCGTTCCAGACACAAGTAGCAACAAACTTAGCGACAAAGCTGTCAAAATATGTTCCACAGCCTCATTGGCAAGAGATCTGGACACATGAAAGAAAATTCAGCAAAACCAAGTCAGTTGCCAAACTGGGAGGTTTGACAGCATGCTCAGGAATACGTTAGATCAAAACAGGAACACGTCCAAAGGAGTGAGTGTCTCCATAAATTATTATGGAATGATTAGAAATAATTAGTCAGTGATTTCAAAATATTACATATATTTTTCAGTGGTATTGAGGGGACATGTTATATAACATGGGATTTTGTTTTTACGTTGGGTTTTTCTAATTTTTTTCTTCATGCTCTCCAGCAGTTTTCAAAAGATGGGGGCCACAGATGTAGTACTCCACCATGTAAATCTCGGTGGCTTAAAAGAATGTCTTTAGGCAACAGGATTCCTTTGCAAAGCTTCTAATGGAAGGGAAATGGCAGAGAGATTCTTGTTCCTTTCTGGGCCTCGTTGGTGGGGATCGGTCTCTAGCTGCTTTTCCTGAGTTAGAGTTTGGTATCAAAGGAGTTATAGAATTTACGTTTCCAAAGGCCTCCAGGGGTGGTTGGACACAAGCAGACATGGGGTTCACCCAAGCAGACATGGAATTCCAACCAGAGCCAAGGCTGGGACCCAGGCCTCCTGACTTACTTTGGGTAGGAAAAACCTGGAACCAAGAGGCTCCTATAGCCTTTCTGAAGAAACTTCATTCTAAAGACAGATCTTTAGAACAAATCTGTTCCTAGTGTTCCTGCCATGTGGGAGAAGAATTCTTGTCCTGGTGACAGAGGAGCATCTCCTGGGCTCTGCTCCTTCAGCTGGCCCTGGAGTGGCCGACCAGACTTGAAACAGCTGCCCCAGATCTGGGCATCCCCTGTTGGCAATGTTCCTTCCAGCCTTGCAATCTTGGGAAGGCAGACCATGAAAGACCTACCCTCCTTACGTGTCAGAGGGACGGTAAGACTCAGCTCAGCCTTCCTCAGAGAGCAGAGAGAACATTCCATCACCCAAGCATAAGGAGCCCCACAGGCCAATGGAACAGAGTAAAACACTGGCCACACATCCCTGCCCCCGCTGGCTTCTCTGGCCCCTAGCTTTTTCCACTTCCTCTTCAAGAGTTAAGACTTAACATCCTGCTAAGGGGTATTAACTTTTAAGTTGCCATAAAACGAAATAATTTTATTTATCAATTTGTTTTAATTTCAGAGAATGGCTAAGCATATGTATGAGTTAGCCGAAAGAGCCAGCATGCACACCTGCTGTGAGGAGAGCTTTCCAAAACGAGACATGAGGAAAATATTTGAATTCTATTTCCCTGTTCTAAAGTCCCATTTGGAAAAAAAGAAAAAAAGAAGAAGAAGGAGGGAAGAAAAGACAAGACTTCCAACACAGAAGCAGGCCTTCACAGTTACAGCCTTTTACAAGATGATCCTGAGCTATGTTCCCTGTCTCTGAGGAAGGCACCAGCATATAAAATGGTAGTGAATTTGCATTACTTCCAATCCATCATTCTCTGGGTGTGCGGGAAAAACCAGGGGACCCGCTGCAACAAAGCTCAGCCTTCGTGTTGACAGATTCTTATTTAAGTGACTATGAATACAACAATTCCACAAATAATTTGTCAAGTGTGGGGCTGAACTGGCTCTGAACCCTGATAAATACCGACTCTCCTCCTGCTACAAAAGCAGCAGGCTTGGTGTGCGGACACCGCGGAGCAGGCACGAGCACGGAACAATCTATGCTGCTATATTTCTTTCTTCTTTGTGGTTTAACGAAACAAAACAAACAAACAAACCCCAAACAAATTTGAAGGTGGCCTTTTTCCTCAGTGTTGAATATCCAGGATGGAGATGCCTTTTGATTGCACACCAGGCACTGCAGGCTGAACCATAAGGGTCCCTTTGCAGATCACACTGATGGCCCCCTGCCCACAGAAGCCCCCGGCTTCCTTCTTGAATGCTCCAGTCAAGTCGCCTTAAGCCTCGAGTTCCCCTGGCTGCTGTCCTAAATGGTGCACCTGGCAGCTGGAGCCCAGTGACTGTGACCACACAGGGCAACCGACAGTGCACAGGCTGCACCAGCAGACTTGCAATTCAAGATGCGCCTGGGGGATGGGGTGACAGGTCCCCTTGAACAAAATGTAAATCTAATCATCTTTGAAGACCGCGATATACACCTAAATGTCTCTTGCAGATGTAATTTGGTATGCATTATTAATTTATTTTTCATAAAGCTCCCCAGCTCCTGAGAGGGTGAGTGTGAGCACAGAGCCGCCCGACGATAAGGCTCGTTTGTCAGGGGAAGGCGGGCATGGGCGTACAATTTCCCTTCCTAAAAACCCCATCCAGGAGAATGCTCAGATGCTTCTTAGGGAAAGAAGACTCCTGCAAACTAGATGATTCCGGACATGTTAATAAAGTGCCGACCTCTAATGGGACATGAACACTCCTGCGCTGTTTGCAAAGTGAGTGGTAACTTAACAATGCTGGACTGCCAGGCATAAGAGGGGCTGTCTATGTGTCAATTACACTGAAACTTTGGACACTGAGACCATAATGCCCATAGAAATAATTAAGAAATAATTAACTCGTTCTAACATAAAATGCTAAATATTTATTGTTTATGAAGCAATTTTAAATAATGCAAAAGCTCATGCAGTTGGGGCCATCATGATTTTCCAGTCATTAACTTAACCAGAATTTGCATTTTGGGACTCTAGCCAGTGACTTACATGCAGTCCTTAAGTCATTTTTCAAACACCCTGTCCTATCTTAATCTATTCATCATTAATCACATTTGGTCACTTTACATAGAGAACACTATTCAGATAAAAGATAAAAGAAATACATTAATAAAATGAAAGCAAGTTGGAATACTTCAAAACATAAGGTAGAGGATGAATATGGTTACCCCAGCAATTTATACCTTGTGCACTTAGTGTTAAAATAGGGCTGGTGGAGCTGTTGCTTATTATTTAAGCAGGATTGTAAGGAGGAGCTGGCTTTTATCATATCAGGCACCCTTTCTCACTGTTCTGAAATGAGAGCATGCATCTAAGCTGGTCCCTGGAGCAGCTCTGCCTTCCAACAGCTGGGGCAGCTCAGTAGAACATGCGGAAATCCAGCCCCTTCTCTAACCCAGGTTACCTCCACCAGTCACTAGACTGGCCTAGTAAAGATACACTCTGGGGCCACTCCAAGGAACTGATTCATCCTCACCTGGTGCTGTCAGTCCAGTTTCCTTCGGGGTCACAGGGAGGTCATGCTGGGCCCCACTCAGTGGCACCAATACCTCCAGGCCCAGGAACTCCCAGGCTCTCGGCCACAGGGTCTGGTCCTCTATGGGCTCTTGGACATTCTACACAATGTCCGCTTCCTGGGGCATTGGCAGAGCAGAATTGTGAGCTTGTTTCCCATATGAACAGAGGCAAAGTGAAAAGAGTGGGGAAAGAAAAGCAGGAGAAAAGGCAGGGAAGAGGTGAGGAGGGAAACTGTCTGCTGCCACCCTTCCTCCCACCCAGAAGGACTACAGACATCATGAACATATGATGTTCTGTGTCAGCTGGGCCGAGTCCCCTTCTCCAAGCCCACAGACTGCCTGTGCTCTCCTGGGCAGCTCCTTAATCAGGGTCACCTTGTGGCAGGTACTAGGCATGCACTAGGGCTGAACCACGGGGGTCTCATGAGAACTGGTCAGATAACGGTTGTATCATTCAAGGATTTCCACTGATTGGGTGGTAGTAGCGTGGGGGGATTGGATTGTGGCCAGGCCATGGGCTCTTTGGTGAACTGAGAGTCAAACTGACATCTTCAGAGGAGGACAGTTGAGTCCCCACCCAGCCGTATAAGCTGGCAGGTGGTGCTAATGCTGGGGTCAGCTACACTTTGGTAGGTATATGTGACGTTTAGTTTGGAGGCACCACAGGGCCCAAGGGAATGAACATAATCTGTATATGGTGTCTTGGGTATATATTCAGCCATTTGGGCCATTATAGCAAACTACCACAGACTGGGAGGCTTATAAACTACAGAAATTTATCTCTCAAAATTCTGGAGACTGGGAAGTTCAAGATCAAGGCGCCGGCAGATTCAGTGCTTGGTGAGAGCCCACTTCCTGGTTTGTCGACGGCTGTCTTTTCTCTGTATCTTCACATGGCGGAAAGGGTGAGGGGGCCCTCTGAGGTGTCTTTTATAAGGGCACTAATCCCATTTATGACGGCTCCATCCCCATGACCTAAGCACATCCCAAAAGCCCCACCTCCTAATACCATCACATTGAAAACATCATCACATCACAAACATTTAGTCTATAGCAATTGGATACAGACTGATAAGGTAGACAGGAGTCAAGTACAGAGAACTCTGAAAATCTGATTAAAGTGCTTTATACTTACTCTGCAAGATGAGAAGGGGAAAATAAAGTGATGTGCAAAGCCCAGACATTCCAAGGTTCTTGATAAGTGCACTAAAATGTGGTACCTGGGGGCTGTGAACCTCAGCAAGCTCACCCCTGGCATAGAGCGAGCTCTGTGAGGACTGGGGACCACATCTGTTTGAATCACCTCTGTATTCTCAGCAGCTACAGCAGTGCCGGGCACACGGTAGGTCTCCTTTCTGATGTTAAATAAAACTAAATATAATTGAGTGCTTTTAATGATGCTAAGCATATACTTCTGACCCACACTGAAGGGCCTGAATCCAGTCATCTCCAACCAGCAGAAGAATCTGGAATAAATAGCTTGGATTGCGACCTAGTACCCGTCAGGCCATAAGCTTTATTATTTTATTTATGTTTTGTAGCTCTCCCATGTACCAAGTGCTCTATGAGATGAAACCATTGCTCAGGCCCTGCTGAGGGGAGGGGCCGTCTGCCAATCATGATAGAGGCTGGCCAAGGGATGTCCCTTCAGGCAGCTCCAGACTGGCTGAGGTGGGTGTGGCTCAGATACAGAATGGGGTGAAGGAGGTCACTGGCAGAGCAGTCAGGGCACATGGGGGTGAGGGCCAGTGCCATGCTGTTGCAAGCAGTATGCCTGCCTGTTCTCCAGAATATTGAGCTATTGAGTGGGCCGGTGCTCTACAGCCAGACACTTATCATTGTTATGAGATGGGAGAGGGAGAGGATGGAGCAGGGGGAAGAGGTGACAGGGTGGGGGAAAGACGAGGGACCTGGGAAAAGAGTCCAGCACTGGGTGGGGCCGATGACTAGGCAGGACAGATAAGTCCTCTCTGGGGTCTGGCCTTTGGGACCAGTGTGTGCTGGTCAGGGCAGCTCCTCTGCCCATCACGGGACCCTGGAGACCAATGCCCCAACAGGACTGGTCTGGAGGCGAGCTTGTAGCGAGAGCACCTAGGACACTAACTGAACAAAGATTCACTTCCAGGGCAGGCCCCTTGCAGTTCAATCTACCATGCCACCAAAAGGGGATGTGAAAGCAATATTGTCCTGATCACTGTGGAAACTGTGGCATGTGTGATTCTGAGATACCATCACAACCAGAGGAGATGCTTTGCAGATTCACCCTCGTCATTTACTAGTTTGGACTCAGGTCAAGCAATTGAGTATTTTTATGGGTGTTTTTCGAGAATCTACCCAAGTCTGTTTTTTTCTTGTAACAAAACTCTTGCCAAAAGAAACTGGTTTCTAAAGTCGCAGTCAAAAAGTAGTAATATTCTATCCACACATTAATGATTTCAAAATTCTCCATTATGAACAATATTTATCAAAAACAGCCCACTATCAGATGAAAGATGTGCCTTATCTTTTCTTGTCAACTAAAACATTATTCACAGAAAGTTTCTTTCATATCTGTTTCAGGGGTTTCAGTGTCATTTTAAATTGCAAATCAATCATCTATCTTGCAGCCCTCGTTCTGGAGGGGAGATTAACGCTCTGGCTAAAATTGTTTACAAAGCCATTTGTAAACCTTCTGCGGATGCAGATGAGGAAAGTTTACCAGTTTAACATTGTTGATCCCAGAGAAAGCCTTAAGCAATGACTTCAGAGGGCAAAAAAATTTGTTCATTTATCATTATTGTCATGGGCTTTCGCAAATGATGACTATTTGTCTTCATCCTATTTTTAGACAATGAGCCACAATAGAGTCCAGAAAGCCATTTTGCCAGATGGGAGAAGGTGCTTTCATTGCAAAATGTTGTCTTTTCTTTCCCTGCCCTATAAAATTGGCTTAAGTGAGAACCAAGGATATGTTTTAATGTCAGGGTTCCCAGAAGACATAATGACATACAATAAAGGCATTGCCAGCCCCAGGAAGGATGTGGTTCAAATGCATTGAATACTATTTTCAATCTAAAATCGTGACTTCTGGGATAGATAGAAACATGGTAAAAGCCGGGAAGATAGTTATGGATTTTAGCACACTTTCATTCCTTATTAATATTCCCTTTTTTAAAATGAAACACTGCAATAGGAAGGCCAATTACTTCTCATTAAGATGAATAAAAATGTTAGAATAAGCTGGACATAAAATAAACATTTATAGTGATATATGGTGAATTCCACCGAGCTCTGAACTACTAATCAGAAACTCTCCGTGGAAGAGAAGATAAGAAAATCCAGTTTTCATAAGAAATGTTCCAGATTCTGAGGAATTTCATCAAGCTCCCTGCTTGTTCCCCTCAGCTTGTTTCTGGCAGTATCCTGGGGAGGAGGGTACTCTTGCTTCCATGTCTCTGATCGTCTAGGGGTCTAGGAGCCCCCTTTCTGCAAATAGCCCCAAACCAGTGCTCGCTTCTCTAGGCTGGTTCCCTGGTCCTCCACTGGCTTTATGAGCTTGCCATCGATAATCATTGTATGCCTAGTCTGTCTTTAACACAAAGGAATATTTCACCTGTGTTTTCCCTCTATCAAAGACAATAATGAGACAGGCCTTAGAGAGATTATGTAGTCAACGATCAGTACCGACGTCATAATACCAGGGGGTCCTTCTGGTTTGGGTCCAGGAGCAGGGGGCACCGGAAACTTCATCTTCTAGAAGCCTTTATCATTGAGCTGACATTTTAGCAAATAGTACTATTGACTCACTGGACACACGGTGGAAACATGAGAGCATTACTGAGCATTAATCAGCTTGAAAACATGTCACATCTTCTGAAATAGCCTGGACACACTCCTACACACACGCGCGCACGCACACACGCATACATATGCATGCACGCACACACGCATACACATGCGTGCACGCACACACGCATACACATGCACGCACACACACCTTGGAGTCTCGTGGGAGAAAGGATCTTGGGGAGCCCAGAGAGGCGGATGCCGCAGATTGGGTTGGTCACCGTGCATGGCGGACTTTGGAGGAAGGCTGCTACTCGCCCCGCTCAGCGCGGGACCGGCCGCGGCATGAAGAGCTGGCAACCCACCAAGACTGCTGCCTGGTTTACTTTAGCAAACGGGATACTGGCCCAGGTTCTGCTCCTCTCCATGGTATCTTTTTTTTTTTTTTTTTTTTTGCAGAATTGCAGACTTACCTGACAGAAAGCTGCTTCTCCACGGGCCATTTCCTTAAAAGCAGAGACACCTTTGCAGTGTGAGCTCCATGGTGCTTCTGTACTTTGACCCCTCATCACAATCCCGTTCCCCCAACCACAGCGCACCCCCTGCACCTCCTCCTCTCTCTGCTCTTCCTCGCCTGCACCTCCTCCCTTCCACCTCAGCCTTGTGCCTCCGCCACGGACTTTCCCAAATGGCCCAGCCCTATTGACCCCTTGTCCAAGTTTGCTCCCGGTGTGTTATCCCAATCTGAACAGGAGCAGTTTTATTTCCCAGTCATGACCGTTTTGGGTTTTCTTTCTTTATTTTTTGGTCTGTAGGAGTGTATTTATTGGCAGGGGAATTTATTACTCAATAATTTTAAGACAGCCTAGAATAAGACACAATCGTCTAAGAATATTCCTTTTTTTTTTTGCTTTTTTATTTAATTTTTAATTGTGGTAAAACATAACATAAAATTTACCATCTTAATCACTGTAAAGTGTACCATTCAAGCAATCTCCAGAACTCTTGCAAATTACAAAACTGAAGCTCTGTACCTATTAAACAACTCCCCATCCTACCTTCCCTCCAGCCCCTGGCAACCCAGTTGACCATTTTTGATGCTGTAACCAGTGTTTTTGTCCTCCTGTATTCTCTATTACCCCTTGACCATCCCTCGCATTCAAGTCACCAGAGACTCATTGCATGAGGGAAGAAATGGATAACAGAAAACAGACAAAAATAATTCTCTAATGAACTTAAGGCTTAAAAGTCTAAGTCTGGAGGAGAAGAGAACAAGAATGGCCCCAAGGCATGAGCAATAGGTGAGGAAGGACATGTGATGACTTAGCAGAAAGTCTCCTACCCCCAGAGAATACATAAATGTTCCAGAAGAAAGAAGAGCAAAGGAGAGAGAGCACTTAGATGCTGGCAGGTCCCCATGAAGGGGCTGGTCCTTGGCCATCCTGAGGTTGAGCCCCACAGGGTGATGAGAGCATCCACAGGCACCCTGGACGAGACTGAGCAACCATGGCCCAGCACTGGATGGAAGGATGACCACTGGGGTACCACAGCCACCTCCACCCCAACCTTGTCATTATATAGGAGTCTAGGGAACCCTGGGAAGGCCCCCAACTTGGGGAAGATTATTCTCATTGACTTGACAAAGTAAGAGCTTGCATTAAAAATTTAGTTGAGGGCTTCCCTGGTGGCGCAGTGGTTGAGAGTCCGCCTGCCGACGCAGGGGACACGGGTTCGTGCCCCGGTCCGGGAATATCCCACATGCCGCGGAGCGGCTGGGCCCGTGAGCCATGGCCGCTGAGCCTGTGCGTCTGGAACCTGTGCTCCGCAATGGGAGAGGCCACAACAGTGAGAGGTCTGCGTACCGCAAAAAAAAAAAAAAAATTTAGTTGAATGATAGGAAAATAAATTTATTTTTCTTGAATTTCAAGGCTACTCTAGTCCACACCTCTGCCCCCTCTGCCAGCAACTACACCTTATGCTGCCTTACATTTCCCACTGCCCTGCTCAGACTTCATGCCATGTTGTGAGGAAGCCCTCCCACCAACAAGCGACAACCAATCTGTCTGCCATGTGAATGAGCCATCTTAGAAGCAAACCCTCCTGGTCCGGTCAAGCTTTCAGATGACTACAGAACCAATTGACATTTTCAGTGCAAACCCATGAGGGATTCTGAGCCAGACCTGCCCACCTAAACTGCTCCTAAATTCCTAACCCACAGCAACTATGAGATAACATATAGGGTCTTTTGTTATAAGCCACAAAGTTTTTAGATAATTTGTTACATAGTGATAGATAACTACTACAGGAGCCTATATCAGACAAAATCATTAAGTTGCTGGATCAACCCTCACCTGAATCTAAGTACCTATAGACTTTTCAGTGAAGTGGATCAATAGAGTCTCTTTATTTTCTAAGCCAGTTTGAGTTGGATTTTTCTATTATTTTCTATCAAAAGCATCTTGGCAGATACATTCCCAATCCTTCTCCCTCGCCTCAGACTTCTGACCTGGTGGAAACTAAAAATGTGGATTAACTGACCCTATTTAACTTCAGGTGAAGAATCTTCATTCCAGCTACTCCTGCTTGTAACTGTGGCATTAACATTATGGAAGCAGATGCTGCTGCAATCTCCATGCAGAGAATTCATTCCCTTGCTTAAGGATGTAATAAATGGAGATGGGAAGAGTTTACATCTAAATATATAAAGGGTCTATAGGTAATAACCCTTAAGTGTAAAATCACTGTAGATATCCATTGCTATTTGCTTATCCAAAGCCACCAAAGAGAAGGAGTGAGTTGTTAATTCCTACTTGACAGTGACAACTTAGCATTCTTCAAACCAAAATGAGAAAGAAGAAAACTGTGTAGTGGTTACAGCATTTTGGTGGCTAAAAGCACAGGTGTAACCTTTCTGTTTCTTTTGTAAGTTGCCTCTTGCAATTCACAAAAAAGAGAGCAGGTCTTTTTTTTTAGAGGAGTGAAAAACACAATTGGGGTGTCTGTGTGTGTGTGTGTGTGTGTGTGTGTAACAAAGTAGAAAGATCATAACAAGATAGCATGTATCTCAACTCTGGTTGACAATGCTCAGAATGATCTAGAAAGAATAAGGTAGACAGTGGGTTCCAAAAGGAAAGAAATCAAGGTTAAAAGGAGGTGCTGGATAAAATACATCTCCAAGAGCCCTTTGCATTCTCCTTTGTTTGGATAAAACTAAGACTGGTCAATAACAATCATTGCACATCCTGTGTCAGTTGTGGATATGGATTTAAGGCATAGATAGACATGGTCTGTGAAATCTACAGATCTACCTGAATACCTGGTAAGAATTATCAGTAAATTGTATCTTTATTAGTGCTCTTATGCTCATTTCCTGCTTTTTTTTTTTTTTTTGAATGAGATTATATGGATTACTGGCTCTTTATCCAGGAAAAAACTTGAAATTCACTTCTGTGATGAATCACAGAAATTCATCCCATTAAACCTCACTGAATGTTACATAGAAATATTTTTGGGAGGGACAGAGTTAATGTTTGGCTTTGAAGTCATTTGATATGGATCTCATTTTCCTCCTAACTCCTGTGTAACCCTGAGCAAGTTACTGAGTCTGTCCAAATATCACCCTTTTCATCTGTAATATTATATTGTTTGTAATAATAAAAATAGTATGTACTCTTACAGGATTTACTATGTTTCAGACCCTGTAGTCAGTGTTTCCTGTTTCTTAACTCATTGAATCCCATCCCCTAATATGATTCTCTTATCCCAAAGTTTGGCACATGTTAGACACTGCAATGGCAATATACACTTTCATTTGGAAATGAAATATTAAGAAGCATAAATAATAGAAGATAAAATTATCTATTTCTCATACATCTAGGTGACATGAATCTAAAAATATTTTTACATTTATACTCTGTGACCAAGTACACACACACATGCACTGTGAAAGAGCATGATTCTAAAAATCAATGTATCATTGCCTTTCCTATATCATCCATTTCTATCCAGTCCACCTGGTAACACTGGGGACATCAGAGGGAAACTGTGCTTCAAAGACAAATGCCATCTTAATTAGACAGGTCTCTTTTTAACATTTACCATCTCCTGTTGGGTCTAGCTCAAAGCAGTCAATATTTTTTTATAAACAGGGGAAGGAAAAAAAATGTCATCCAAAATCCACATCTTTAAGTTATTGGTGTGTGTTTGGTGCAACTGTGTTGATCCCAGCATCCATGTCAGCACAATGCCATACACATGGCATTTTAGCCGTTTTAGGCACAGGGCGGAGGGCTGTGACCACATCACACCACCTGAATCAGAATGCATGACAACACAGTGCAGGGCTATTCAGCCACAAGCTCATGTAATCAACCACAGTGGGAGCGGGGGGTTGACCCAGGTTCTACCTGCTTCAGATGCCCATGTTCTCAGTTGAGACAGTGAGAGGTGTCTTACTCCTGCTGACTCAGTTCACAGGAAAACACTGAAAAAATATGAAGGAATACGCTGCCTTATCTTCAAATTTACACCAGGCACCAAAACAATGTGGTGAACCCGCTGTAGAGGCACCATGACTCCGGAGGAAGCATGTTTATGGATTTTGGTATCAGAGAGACCTGGGTTCAAATATCAGCTCTGCCAGCAGTATGACTTCACATCTGTGAGCTTCTTTTCTTGTAAGGGCTACATGAGATAGTATTTATATATTCCCTGAAACATAGCAAGCTCTCAGTAAATGGCAGAAGAAGCAATAAAGTAATAATGATTTTTGCCTCTCATTCCTTACCGCTTTCCCTGAGCTCCAAATTTTTACAGAAGACTAACTACTCGATACCTCCACCTGGGTGTCCCGCAGGCCCTAGGAACCAGCATGATAAATCAAACTCACCATCTATTCCTTAAACCCGCACAAACTAGAAACCTGGGTCATCACGACCTCTTCCCCTCCCTCTCCATTCACATGGATCCGATAACTCAGTCAAGGTGTTCACTGGACTTCAGGTTGGAACTTCATCTCACAAGTCGGAATTTTCTTCTTCCTTCTCCTGAAAGTATACAAAAGCAAGATGGAGAACAAAAAAATGCTTATAAGTTTTCAGGGAAATTCAAAGACAAATGTAATGCAAGACTGCAAAATGTGTGTAAGGCTGTCAAAAGCAGCTGTGATTGAGCAGAAGCCACAATAAGAGGAAGTGAAAAGAAACCCAGCAAACTGCTGGAGGAGTTCAGTGATGGTGTATCTCAGCAAGACAAACTAGGAGACATTTATTAAAGGAAAAAGACTCAACCTGAAGTGCAAAACTATCCTTGTTTTCAACAATAGGTATTGAAAATAGAGAGAGCAGTGCTTCTGCGAGAAGCACACTTAGCCTGGTTGGGACAGAGGGGCAGAGTGAGCCATAGTTGCAGGAAGCAGTCTGTGTTTGAAGCAACAGAGAAGGGAAAACCTTTGGCTTGTGAAATCTGAAGGGTGACCCTACCTTCTCCTGCCCCTTAACCCTCTTCCTTGCCACTTGTCACCCCTACCGTCAAACTTATGTTAATATCTAATAGAGGGGAATCAAATATACCCAATTATAAGTAATGCCAAAAAGCAGCCATGGCTTCTATACAAAAATACTAAAGGAAAAATTGGTAATAGATAGAAAAACTTAACAAAATAAAAAAGCTTCTTTAGTAGTCATGTTTTCATAGGGCAGGTAAAAATTATGACCAAACATTTTGTCACTACTTAAAAAGAAAAGAGAAGCAATTACATCTCTGAAGAAAACTCACAAAGAAGGAACAATTGTCTCACAAATGCTAGCTTGGTATTGAAGGATATCATTCAAAGATGAAAAGTCTAGTGATAAAATCATATGCATATGTTAAGCCCTGAGGTCTATACTAACATAATATTAGAAACTAAAATTGGGTGGTGGAAAAGAAAGAGAAGGGAAAAGGAAATCTGCTCATTGTATTATGAATCATGGTAGAGAATGAAGAAGATAGTGTCTAAATAAATAATAACTGAAGATGTCATAGAAAGTTATAATACAGGAGTTATGATTTGAGCAAAATATAAAGCCTCTTAAATATTGGAAGAGCCAAAATATATCAAAGTGTAGAGGTCTCTAAGAACCAAACAAAAATCTGTTATACAATGATGTGTAGGAACTAAGACCAAATATGTGTCATGTAACTGTAAATGGACTCAGTTGATCTATCAAGAATATTTTCAGGTTGGTCCACAAAGCAAAGCCAACCCTAAGCTGTATTCAAGAGTCAGGTAAGACCGAGTCATTAGGCAAAGTTGAAAACAAAGGGATATTCAAAAGCACACCAGACAGATATAAACAAAAGGAAGCAGAGGCCATGCTTTTCTTACCTGAGAAGGCAGGATTCGTAATCAAAGCATAAAATCAGACGTTTATAATGCTAAAGGGAGAAATTCACAGAGATAATATAACCGTTCAGATGACATAGCAGCAACAATCACCTGGCAGAAATTACAGGAGGTGCAAGGAGGAACAAGCAGTAACACTAAGAACAGGAGACAATTTGGCACTCTCTCCATGACAGACCAGTGGACAAAAACTTAGACTCTAGCAGCCCCAGATAACATAATTAATAAGACAGACTGGACTGAGTTACACAGATTACATATCTTGACAACAGATCATTTATTTTCTTTCAAATGCCCATGAAATATTAACAAAAACATCGATCACACTGTAGGCCCCAAAGGAGCCCTGATAAATTCCCCCAAATCAGAAATAGTGGAGATGATATTCCCTGATCACAATGTAATAAAAATAGAAGTAAACAACAAAATCAGAAAATAAAAAGTCCTTGCCACCTGAAAAATAAAAATAAATTAAAATCACTCAGACATATTCTTAAAGAGGAAACACAACCCGAAAGTGAAGAATTTCTAAAACAAAAAATAGTGAAAATATTATATATCAGAACGTATGGACACAGCTAAAAGGACTGAGAAGAAAGTCATAAACTCAAAAACTTAGGTCAATAAAAAATAAAAGCAAATGAATTAGGCATCTGACTAAAAAGTTAGGAATAAAACAACGGTAAGAAATAAAGAGCTAATAAAGACAAAAGCAAAAATCAGTAAGTTAGAACAATAGAAACCCACAGAACTGTAGTATAAGCCCACAAGCTGTGTCTTCAGGAGAGGGAGAAAAACAATAAGATAGCCCACTAATCAACCTGCTCACAAAAAAAAAGAAGAAAATACAAAGAGATGGAAAATGTAAATAGACCAATGTCCATTCAAAAATATAAAAAGCTGTCTATAAAAGCTTTTGATAAAAAAAGGAGTCAAAACAGGACTAGGCCTGGGGAAATTTTATCAAGCCTTTTAGAAAATCAGATGGTCCAATAGTGCTTAAATATTTTAGGGCACGTAAAAGAAAATTACCAAGATCTTTTATTGAAGCAAATATAACATTATGCCTAAACCTGGTAGAGATTGGGCAAAAACAAACAAAAATCACAGTCTAAACTTATTTGGCATATTAGTGCAAAAACCAGGTATAAAATATTATCAAACAGAATCCATTAGATCATTAAACTATACTATAAAAAGTGGGTTTTATTTCACAAACTTAAGAATGGTGAAATAATAGACAAATCACTAAATATGTCATTCCATTACTGGATGTAAGGAGAAAAAACATACGATCAATTCAGACACTAAGAAAAATTACATGCTAAATTCAACAATAATTTTTGATTAAAAAATTAACAAAAGCACAATACAACACAACTAACATATAAAGGTTTCCTTAAAATTTGTAAGGAAAAGACCAAATTGAAAGTGAGGGCCAAAAAATTTCACAGAAAAGGAAATATAAATGATTAAACATAAGAAGAGCAACTCAACTTTAATGAAAGATCTTCAATTTAAAGCTATTTCAAGATGCCTTTTGCACCGACTGGATTGGCAAAAATCCAAAAGTTTGATAATACTCTGTTAGGGATGCTCTGGGGAAACAGGCATCACATATTGCTGGTGGGAATATGAATTGGTATAACCCCTGTGGAGGGCAAATCAGGACCATCTATCAAAATTATGTATGTATATACCCTTTGACCCATCAATTATACATTTGGGAATTTATCCTCCAGTTACACTTGCATGCATTTGAAATGATGTCTGGACAGAGTTATTCATTAGCTTTGCTTGTAGGAGCAAAAATGCAAACAACCTAAATGTCCATCTATTGGGAACTAGTTAAATAAATTATGGTACATCCATACAATATAATAGCTATATGAAGCTATAAAAAAGCAGTGACACTTTCTACATATGGATATAGAAAGATTGCCAATATGTATCACGTAAAACAAACAAACAAAAAAGCCCACAATGTGCCAAAGTGTGTATATTAAGCTGCCTTTTGTGTTAAAAGAGAAAATATGTCTGTGTGTATGTGTGTGTGTGTGTGTGTGTGTGTGTGTGTTAGGTTGTATGCAACTCCCTATAGTCTTAGGAAATAGTGTTGCAAATATTGACCCCCATCTACTTTTCCAGGTTGATCAACCACTCCTATTCCCTCTAACACACAGCCCACTCTGATCACACAATCTATGCTTTAGTTGCACTGAGACACTTAACAGTCTCTGGTTATCTTTGTGTATATATTGTTCCCTCTGCCTAAAGCACCAAGATACCCCCTCCTCTGCCAGATGGACCACTCATTCTTCAGGAAGACCTAGTTCCAAAATTGTACCTACACTAGGGGGAGAAAGAGTAGCTCCCTTCCGTGGGCTCATATGCACACCCTCTTTGTCGAATTGTACTGAAATTCTTTGCTCAGATATATAAGTTCCCAAGAACACCATGAGAAATTCAGGGGCATCAGTCATGTGTTATATTTACTTTTGCATCCCCATGACCTATCTGGCAGAGATTATGCACACAATAAATATGCCTTAGAATGGGAGGTGTAAACAACCCACATGTCCATCAACAAAATGTGACATATACGTACAATGGAATATTATTCAGCCTTAAAAAGGAAGGCAGTTCTGACACAGGCTATAACATGGATGAACCTTGAAAGTATTATATTTACTGAAATAAACCAGATTCAAAAGGGCAAATATTGGAAACAAATATTCAAAACTTATATGAGTTTTCTAGTGTAGTCGAATTCATAAAGGCACAAAATAGGATGATGGTTGCCAGGGGCTCGGAGGAAGAGGGAATGGGGAGTAATGGTTGAATGGGTACAAAGTTTCAGTTTGGGAAGATGAAAAAGTTATGGAGTTGGATGGTGGTGATGGTTCCACATCAATCTGTACTTAATGCTGCTGAACTGAATACCTAAAAAAGGCTAAAATGGTAAATTTTATGTTGTGTATATTTTACCACAATAAAAAATATGCTTTGAGTAGGGGAATCCAAGGAATCCTTAAGATAGAAAGTCACTATCCACAAGAACACTTTTATATCCTATTCCCAAAGATGGTAATATTGTATGTTGTGTTCCCGTCCATTTGTCAAAATCAATTCTACCCTTAGAAAACTTTCTCTCGAGACTTAATTGAAAGCTGTCAATGAATGGTCACAAAGATCTTAGTAAATATGCTACACCATTCATTTGTCAATAAATATTGTTGACCCGCTAGGTGGCAGACACACCAGTTGCTGGGAGTACAGAGGTGAGAAAGACCTGTTTTCCTCACCTTGAGGAGCATCCACACAACACTGAATCTACAGACCCTGAAACACTTTGAAGAAGCTTTGTCTCTAGTTCCTTCCAGTCTCGGGGGTCACTCTCTCACTGGTTCCCTGTACTTCCCTCTACTCTGTAGTAGTTTTCACCTAAGGTATGGGGTATCTGTTAACGTTCCACAGTAGAGAACTAATTCCCTTAAATAAACAAAACACAAAAAGTTTATAAAATACATTGGGTAGAAATGCACTGCTCATTTTTATGTTTTATTTTTGAATTGGTTATTGCTGGGGTAGAGAAGTGCTATTGATTTTTGTATGTTGATCTTGAGTTTAGCAATCTCGCTGAACTCTATTATTAATTCTAACAGTGTGTGTGTTGATTCCTTTGGTTATTCTGGAGAGATGATCATATCATTTGCAGTTAATGTCCGTTTTATCTCTTCCCTCCCAATCCTTATAACTATGATTTCTTTTTGTTCCCTCATAACATTGGCCGTGACCTTTAAAATAAAACTTCACCCCAAACCACCATAAGGCAGCAAAAAATGAATTAATTTTATGATATTGAAATAAAAGATTTTGTTCAAAGAAACCATGAACAAAGTTACTAAATGCTAGAATAGAAGATATGTGCAATGTCTAAAACAACAAGGGATTACTGTTTCTAGACTATGTAAGGAATTTTTGCATGTCGACAAGGAGAAAATGTCAACCCAATGGAAAAATCGTCAAAGGATCTGAATAGTAATTTATAGATGAGAAAATTCTAAAGCTAGTAAGCTCATCGAAGAGATGCTTAAAGTCATTAATAATCAGAGAAGTGTAAATTAAAACAATAATGAGATATTACTTTACTTATTTTAGACTGGTTGAGTGAGAAAGCTGGGTAGTGCCAAATGTTGGAGGGAACTTGGGGATATAAGATGTAAGGATGTAATCCAGTGCTTGAGGTAGTGTGACTGGTGCAGCAATTCTGAAGAACGATTAGTAGCTTTAAGTCAAATTTTAAAATGATCTGCTGCAGGGTATCCCCCGTTCCCACACATGCTCCTAAGTGGACATGTGCAGGGAAGTTCATGGTAGCCTTGTCTGCCATGTTGAGGAGTTGGAGGCAATTGGGTTGCCCCTCTTTGGGTGAGTGGCTAGATAAAAATATGGTGGATGCAAACCATGGAGTCCCATGCATCAACTGGGAAAAACAGTCTACATGTGTGGCTGGGTCTTAAAAACATGGTGCTGAGGGAGAGAAATTCAGAAAAGACTATGATATCTCAACCAATACCATTTATATGAAATTCAATTGCATGCATACAAATCAAGAGTACATATTTTGCAAGAACACATATGAACAGAAAAAGCAAGTCCATGTTAAATGCATCAGAATAGTTGCCTGTAGGGGTAGGAAACGGGGAGAACATAAATGAATAAATAGAACAGGAGCAGGCCCTTGCACAGAGGGATGGTAGCAAAGCTCCATGATGGAAGTGTGGGATTTTTTTAAAGAAAAATAAATTAAAGAAATGCTGAGAGACCGAAGGATCCCAGAGAGAGAGATGACAGGAGCTGAGCTCATGTCTCAGAAGCTAGAGGGTCTTCTAACTCGGCCAAAACATCATCTCAAAGTTATCTCAAAGATGCCCATAAGAAGTGGCCCAACCACGCCTTTATGTCATGAGATAAGAGCTTGGGATTAGCAGATGCAAACTGGTATATATAGAATGGATAAACAACAAGGTTGCACTGTAGAGCATAAGGAACTATATTCAATATCCTGTGATAAACCATCATGGAAAAGAATATGAAAAAGTATGTGTGTGTATATATATATATATATATATATATATATATATATATATATACACACATAACTGAGTCACTTTGCTGTACAGCAGTAATTAACACAACATTGTAGTTCAACTATACTTCAATAAAAAATAAATTTAAGAAAATGAATAAAAAATAAAAAGAAATAAAACTGTTTAAAAAAAAAAGAGTGAACTCGGAGAAAAAACAAGATAAGGAAGGGAGAAGGGCTTTTTTGCTACTTCCCACCTTGTAAAGAAAGGGAGGGGGTGGCAACCAAGTGGGAAGGGAGGAGAGTGGGAGCCATCTCATCCTTCTAACCACCCACCAGCCTCAGCCTTCCCCGTGTCATCTTGTGCACAAAGAGTAGAGGACCCGGAGGAAGGGGGCCTTGTCTCCTGATCTGGCCAGACTCCAAGACCTCACGTGATAAGTCAGGGCACGGGAGGGGCAGACCAGGAGCCCAGAGCCCAGCCGTGTATTCTTTCCACATGGAGGGGTACCTGGTCCTCAAAAGTCTGATTCAGAGAAAATAAATAATGGGCCTCAGAAGCTCATTGGTCAGGCAACGAACACACCCAGACATCCCTCTGTCACTTTTCTTGGCCACATCATTTGACACTGAGGCAGGTTGGGGTTGCACCCCTCTTGCCAACCGAGACCCTCCAGAAAGCCAGGGCAGCAGGAGCCGGGTCGTGACGGAGACGGTGTGTTTATTAACGTCTGTCGAGAAACTGGTGACTGTCAGAGATTATGTATTGACCTGGCTTCCTGAATGTATTCTTGGCTGGTTAGGAATTGTTACACACAAGTTCTCTGGAAAGTTAGCCAGGCTGCTGCTCTCAAAATACTCTTAAGGTTGGGGGGCAGAGAGGTGACTCCTGTCTCCGGCAATTTGGAAAGCCGGAATTGGAAAGAAAAATAAATGCAGTGAAAACGTATCCACGGCAGGGAGTGGATCTGGGATCAGGGGCTGGTCAGGAATCCAGAATAACACCTTCCTAAACACAATGGAAAGCATGGATGCATGCGTGTCCTAATTTAAGGCAGTTCGTTTGCTCAGTGATTTCCAGGCAAGTCCCAGGGAGATCAAAGTGAGTTCAAGGTGAATAGGTTTGCTGCCCACAGCTGAGTGACTAGATGTTATCCTAGGACAATGGCTCAGGCCCTGAAGGGCGGCACTGTCACCTCCCAACTGTGTGGCCATCAGCAAAGCGGCAGGCACAGGGATCAGGGGGGTGGAGGGCTCTGTAAAGAAGAGATCTGCACACTTCTGCTGGCAGAGTGGGAGCTCTGACTACAGAATGGTACATGCCAGGAAACAAGTTGAGGAACAAACCACCAGTCTGGATAGGGGCTGGAATTGTTGGCTTACTCAAATATACGCCTTAGTAAGAATTCAGAAGGAAATTCGTGCAAAAGCTTGGACAGCAACCTTAGTCTAAACCCACTCACAAGCAATGAGTGGAAGCAGCATCTATTTTAGATGTCATAGGTCTAGAACTGTCACCCTTGGGTAGCAGCTACCAAGCTTTCAAAGAGCATGAGTGGAATTAGGCATAGTTGTCCTGGGCCCCTGGGGTGGAGAGACTTGGTCTAGCAGTGCCTCCTGATTCCCACGGGTCTCCAGAGAAGGATGTCTCTTAGGTGGTCCCTGAAATGCTACTGGGAAAACTACCACGGTTTCACACGGAAAGGAGCAAAGAGCTAGGACATTCCCTAGATGGATGAATGAAATTCAGGCCTGCAAATCTTCCCTAATGTACATTTGCAACAGCTGCCAGCAGTTGGGAAACCAGATCTGCTTTGTGGCCTCCTTGATCAAAGATGATCCCTCTGGGACGTGGCAGCTTCTCCTACAACCGTCCCACCCCTGCTGCAATCCCACGGTTCCTGTGGGTTGTATAGAACTCAGAGTCCCTGAATATCAAACACTCTAGGCACACATGCAGCAGTCAGCGAGACATGGCCTGAGTGGCCCGAAAGACACGGTGACGCCCCCGAAATGCCAAGCTTGCACCCAAGGCTTGGCTTTGACTCCCAAAGAATTAAAGTCAACATGTGCCTGGGCATCAAATCAGAGAGAACTGTCAACTCTTTCAACTTAGTTCTGCAGCACTAAAATTTCCTTCTTAAATAGTATCCAATTTCAAGTGTAAAGGAAGGAACGGATAATACAGATGTTTCATGGAGTTTGAAGTATCAAGAGTCTAAAACTATCACTTTTACTTTATCAGCCATCTCTGAAGAGTTCAAAGCATTTTTCGTGAACATTTTCATGCAAAATTTCACAACAGCGAATGGGGCAGGCGCGATCCTCATTTTACAGACAGAAATGAATGAGCGGCTAGAGGTCTTCAGACTCTTAGCCTCTTTCCTCTGCATGTCATTCCCAAAGCCCAACAGTCAGGGCCACATTTTGAAAGCAGTGTCCCTAGATGCCCAGGCTGTTCTGGATCTTCCAGGACTCTAGTAACAAACACAGAAGTCAGACAGTGAGGGGACAGGTGGCTTTGTGCCTGGTGGGGTCAGTGACAAGCCAGAATGCTCTTGGTCTAGAAGCAGCTGAACCAGCTCTGGCCAATCCCTGCCATGAAGAATGTGGACCTGAGTGTAACCAGATAATCTGATTGTTAAAGAGAAGATGTAAATCTAATAGTTTTTTGGATAAAATCCACTGATATTTAAATGTTAGCTAACTTTGAGGAAAAAAAATTCATTGCAAGCAAAACAAATCACATCTGTGAGACAGACACTGCCCAAAGTAGCCGGTTTGCAACCCCAGTCCTAAGATGTAACCACTGATGGCAATTTCTATGTTTAGCAGAGAAAAAAAAAAAAGAACTTCTATTTTAAACTACAAATGACCACAACCACATCTGCTTGCTAGGGGACCTACATCCTTTCTCCCCAGTCTGAAATATTTTCTAAGATACTATGATGGGCTTGGGCTGTGAGCCCCTCATGTTGCCATCTCCAGACGTGGTCTGAAAGTGGCAAGTAGACTTTTTTAAATTTATTTTTTATTGAAGTATAGTTGAATTACAATGTTGTGTTAATTACTGCTGTACATATATACAATGGAATACTACTCAGCCATAAAAAAGAAGGAAATAATGCCATTTGCAGCAACATGGAAGCAACTAGAGATTACCATACTAAGTGAAGTAAGTCAGAAAGAGAAAGGTGAGTAGATTTTTATCTGCTTATAAAAGAGAGCAGAATGTAGGGTTTGGAGGTCTGAGCTCTGCTGCAAATAAAGCCCCTCTCCCTCTCCTTTCCAGTCTTCCATGAAAGTTTACTATCTCCTCCTGCCGTTTGCTAGGATGAAGGAAGTGGGGCGGGGGGGGACCCACGCCTGTGTCGACGCGGAGAGGAAACAGCCACAGGGCAAGGCTCCAAACGCCTCAATGAGAGAAGCAGGAGAAGCAAGGCACACAGGACTCCTCAGAGATACTGGGAAAGAGGTTCTTGGCTTTCTACAGTAGGTAGGACAGAATTGGAGGTTTTTTTTTTTTTTTTTTTAAGGTCAGCATGACCCCTGCAGCTTGGAGGCTTGGGGACATGTTTAGTCAGGCAGCCAATAAATTTTGAGTCACCAAGATCAGGGCACAAGCTGCTCCATGGTGGACAAACAGGGGCTCATGTCTTGCCAAGAGTCCCAGAGTTATCAGGCCCCGGGGGTGTAGGTGTGAGATACACAGCCAGAGTTTGTGTTCCAGAAGGTGTGGCCTCTCTGTACTCAGCCACAAACTGGCAGGGCTGGCGGGGCCCCCACCCTGGAGGTGCCATGATGGGCATCACCTCATGACCACAGAACAAAGCCTGGGGCAGGTGCGGACAGGGCATTTTCTCCTTCCTTGGGCCTTGGAGGGAGTTTCCTGAAAACCCAATTTGGATGGCAGCAGAGGTGGTCTTGAGTAGACAGAACTGTCCTCGGGACCCTTCTTGGAGTGTCCCTATGGGCTAAGAAAGCTAACATGTTTGTCAAAAAGGAGAGCAGAGCGGGAAGATCCCTATGTCTACCCTTGGAAATAGCTCTTTCTGCTCAAGACACTTTCAGGCTTTCAACTACACACAGCCCACACGCCCTCCACCCCTCTGTCCCCTGGGGAAGTAGCCTTAACTTGCAGAGATCCAGCCTGAGGTCTTGTGGTTCAGGTCCAAGGGATGTGACATCTCCTAGCCTGCCCTGGGGACCCTGCAGGAGCATCCTTCCTTCTCATGACTTCCAGTGGATTTTTGAGCCACTGATCATGAGTCACAGTGGAGAGGTGAGCTTTCTTTACATCTGCTTGGCTATGATTAATGCATGAATTGTTGGCCTTGTGTTTTTTTCAGAAAAGAAATAAAACAGCTGTAAAGGGAGTGTACTGTGCCCACCTGCGGTCTGACTACTGTCATCTCACATAACCAGATCAGTTTATTTGGTTAAAGTGATGTGAACTGTAACCCTGAATAATTTATTGAACTATTGAACCACTTGGAAAATAATTGAAGCTTGAGCCTAGTTTTACATAACAGATTTAAACTGGAGAGAAAGGTATTAGCAAGATCTCAACCTCTAGAAATAGAAAAGGCAGTGAGGGAGCTGACAGTCCTTATCATAACATACTCTTGTATAAAGCGTTTCTAACTGGCCACTGTCTGTGGCAATGACTTGGTAGCGTCTCCCATCCCATGCCAGCTGGGTCCGATCACAGAGGGAAGGGAGGCGAAATGGTGGAGGAAGAGGGGCACTGCCAAAATGAGAGATAATCCCAGAGTTTGAGGAGTTGGGGGGCACAGGAAAAGTCTCTCATCCACGGCATAGACCATCCTGACAGTGACCTATAATCTAAGGGTCTGCTGCAGAGCAGCTAGAGGAAGTTAGTTGTGCACAAATCAGATGCGCTCCACTTACAGGGAAAGGAGGCGTCAGCTCCACCTGGCTCTGTGCCTTGATGAGAAAACATCTGGAGTACCATGTGCACATCCAGGTCCACATGATTAGAGAGGCATTGATAAACTGAGGAACCCAATAATTAGCATTCAAGGTGGAGAAGGAATTTCAACCACGTGCAATGGGAATCGCTTGAGAAACACACTCTTTCTTCTTGTTTTAAAACTTTATTGTGCAAGTATATTGATACCTATACTATAGTAACAACATGTAGAAAATACAGATAAGCAAAAGAGAAAGAGAAAAATCAGAAATCACAATCTCAAGAGCCAGAGGTGCCTATCCCTTCAAGTTTTTACATAGTGTATTATATGATAAGTTGTTTAGAAAATGGAAGTCATATGATTCCATAATCTGCTTTTTTTCAATGAGTGATACATATTGTTCTTATATATAACAATACATGTTTTGAATAGGCAAGTGTACCTTGTCTATAAAATGTATGTACAGAATTATTTTGAATAGTCACATGGCATTACTAATGAGTATAGGTTGATTCTGATATTCATATTTATAAACAATGATGTGGGCACGCTGGTATGATAAAATGCAGAATGACTTTGTACTAAAGAAGCATTCTCTATGCTTTATCTTTTAATCCTCCAACCCTAGAGGGGAGATACTGCTCATTTCTCTACTTTATAGATGAGAAAAATGAACTTAGAGATTTTAAGTAAGTAACTGGCTATGACTTTGTGGGCAAGGATCAGAGCTGGATTTTAAACCCAGGTCTGTCTGATGCTTCAGCCAAGATTGTAATTACCACAGTCCACTGCTGTCTACACATATCTATCGAAATTTTTCTGACTACTTCTTTAGGTTAAAGGCCTGAGTGTGAGACAGGCTAGGGCCTTGGACCTGGGACACTTTGCTGCAATGCTGGCACCTGGACAAATGTCTCCTTGAGCAACAAAATACAAAGAAACTATAAGGGACTAAAACTAACTGCATGCATGCACAGTTGGGGCAAATTATGGACAACAAGATACAAAACAGACGAAAAAACCCAACTGCTGCTTCTGAGGAGCAAAAACAGGGGGTCGGGAGCAAAAGCAGGGTGCTGTGCATGCCCCTTCACACAACACCACCAAAGGGGTGGGTAAATCACCGAAGCCTCCCCTCCAGCCCGACCCCTGGACCCGCCCCTACCCTCACCCTGTATAAGGTACCAGCTCGCCCCACCTCAGGGAGCGAGCAAGGGAACCTGTTACTCGTTTCCTCTCCCCCCTGCTGCAGCCAGGGCCCCAATAAAGCCTTGCCTGAATTTCTTGTCTGGCCTCTGATCGATTTCTATTGATTAAGTAGGCCAACAACCCTGGTCGGTAACAAATGTATACTTACTGGGACAAAGGAAATCAGGACTTTTACGTCTAGGAAACAGAAAAAATGGTCACTGCGTTCAGAGATCGGCAGACTCATGGGGTTGTTGCATGGTTGATTCATTCTGGGCTCACCCACCTGGCCCAATGGGAACAGAGAGGCTAAGGGTGGCTCACAAGTCCTCTGAAATGGAAGGGTCTCCCTTGTGAGGCAAGGAGCATACAAAATCATCCCAGCAGAGTTTGCAGGGGTCCCTGGTAGAGATGCCATCCCTGGGCTAGAGACTGAAGAGAAAGACTCGGCAACCTCTCCAATCTTCTCGTTCTATGATACCACAGCCTATTGGACGTCCTGGTACTACAATTACGATATAAAATTGGGGGAGTCTTTATTTATATGCCACAGTTACTAAAGCAGTGTTTCAAAACCATTTCTATAAAAGAAAAGTCATCGTTGATCTCTAAAAATATATGGAGGTAGGTGGTGGAGGAGGAAGGCATGAGCCCGTATATGGAAATGTGTTCGATTGGAGCAAAATGCAAAACCAGCTTCTGTTTCCAATTACGAGCTTTGGTTCCCTGGCAGTGGCCATCCTCCACCTTGCCTGCTGCCATGCCTTGCGTTACTTGCAGGAGCCACGAATTATTATAACTTAAAATGTGTATTCACCCGAAGAAAGCTGTGATGTGGGCACCAAAAGAGATGCAGACTGCTTAGCCTAAGTTGGCCTTTTCTCCCTTCTATTCTAATAGATCTTTTTTTTATTTTTGTCACTCAAAATGAGTGTCTGGTGTACTAGCATAAATTGTTAAAAGCAGTTTTAGGTAAGGGAAGAGAGAGTAAAGTGGAGTTTTTTTCACAAAAGCCAACCTCAATTTATGTCAAAGAGGGTTAAAAGACCTTGGGATTAAAGCAATAAACTTGCTGCTGTCAAAGCTAAAACCCGCTAACAATTTAGTGCCAAACGCATGTTGTTCAATATCATTTCATATTATATTATGTCACAAAGAGCTGACGGTCTGCATCACCCTGACAAGGCTGATTTACTCTGAAGAATTCATCGACATTTTGCACAGTCAAAGCTGACTTCATTTTGTTTGGATGGACGGTGGGAAATGTCTCTGTACTTGAGTTTGAATATTAGTCTGAAAATCATTCTCAGATTAAAGATTCAGGAGACCGTGGGTCCTCAGCTTGGCAAAGCCAAGTCTTTGAAAGGCAGAAATATACTTTTCATTGTTCTCATTGACAGAGTATTTAGACCAAAGACTTTAATAAAAATCAAGAGGTTAAAATAGATTTTTATGGCACCCCCTAAAGTCAATGAATTGTTAACCATTTCTCTGGAAAAAGAAAATCATACAACAAGATCATCCCTGATCCAGACATAAATTTATAAATAAATTTATAAATTCCTTAAGAGATGTTAATCACCTTACTTCCTCAGTTATGTGTATTCACAATTCCCTTTGCCCATTTTCTTTTACCAGTGAAAAAGGCATAGGTGCAGTGAGTGACATGTCAGGGTGTCTCCCAGTTCAGAGGTCATGGGACAATAGACAAAGACAGTGAGACAAAAGATTTTTCTTGGGACAATCACAGAGGGAAAAAATGCATCTGAAATTATATGCCTTGAAGAGTATCAATCAGGCTAGTTTTAAAATCAAATAAATAAATATCCTATATAAAGTGACTTGTATAAATGTCTACCACATATGAAACATGCATCTCTATTTATATACTTAGGTCTAAAAAATTATGCAACGAAATATTGAGTGGTTATCTCTGGGTGGTGACGTTAGGGGTAACAGGTGATTCTTTTCATCTTTGTGGGTATTTCTGAATTTTCTTAAAATGTACATGGCTTACTTTTGTTTTAAAAGGAAACCAAAAAACCCGTGAAACTATACTGTAAAGGAATTTACTGTCCAAAGCTATCCCACAGTGAATATCTCTGTAAGGTATGGTCTTATTCTTTAAATCAGAATAAGGCATCCCTAATTTAACAGACTCTAAAATTGAAGTTTTCAAACATTGCTTTCCCTTATGTCTGGCCTGTTCAGTGGTCAACTCGATAACCTATGGGAGGGAAATGATGAAAATGCTTCCCAATTACATGTCTGGGATTCTGTGTTGGACGTCCCCAGGGCTGCTGTGTGTTCCAACTGACGCGTGACTGACACGCTATAAAAAGTCCCACCTCCACCACCAAAGGATGCTGAAAGGCCTTGACAGATGGTCAGAACAATTCCAGGTGACAGTCAGAACTGAAGGGTCCCAGAGAAGGGAGGGGTGTGTGTGTGTGTGTGTGTGTGTGTGTGTGTGTGTGTGTGTGTGTGTGTGTGTGTGTGTGTGTATGTCTTGTCTCTTCTACATCTAGGAAAACAGACTCACCTCAGCCTTGCCCAGCTTCTCTCTCTCAGGCATCAGATGCACCATCTCATCCTCTGTCCTCTGGCGGGATCTCAGCATCACCAACCTCTCACCTGACCTTTACCACATCTTCCCCCATAGCCCGAGGGGACACACTGCCAAGGTCACTTTCTTTCTTTCTTTTCTTTTTTTTTTTTAAAGAGGGGAGAGCAAGCATTTTATTTTAATTAAGATTTTAAATGTATTTCAATTGAACAGTCATTAAATTTAAAAAATACAACATAGGGGACTTCCCTAGCGGTCCAGTGGTTAAAACTTCACCTTCCAATGCAGGGGGTACAGGTCTGATCCCTGGTCAGGGAACTAAGATTCCACATGTCTCGTGGCCAAAAAAAACCCAAAACATAAAACAGAAGCAATATTGTAATAAATTCAATAAAGACTTTAAAAATGGTCCACAACAACAAAAAAATCTTTTAACACATTAAATAAATAAATAATCCAACATAGTTTATTTGTGTCCCATTTCCTGACCCACATTATAATTTTCTCCCATCTGTCTTTAATCCGTCTTCTATCAGATATTTAGATACTCTTTTCTCTAAGCTTTAGCCTTTCTTTTCAGTCAAAGGCAAACCATATTCCACCCTGGCCCAAATGATCTACTTTCCTTCCTCCTTAATCCACCCTTGAATATTCCCCTGCCCAATGTCCTTGTCCTTGTCTGAGACTGACCCTGATGTGGAGAAGGCAAGGCCACTTTCTAAGCAGAGTATTTTTCCTCCCCAAACATTAAGTCGACAAAAGATGCTATGTGTACAAAGCACCAAGGTGCCCAAAGAGCAGGAAGCTGCTTGGTCCAACATAGCTATGTGAGATCATTTCCCCTCTCTGTGTGATTGGCATCAGGGTATGTGCTGGGTCTGCCTTGCAGGGTTGACATGGAATCTGGTAGCCTAAGCTATGTACAGGGTACCTGCTGTGCCAGGTGGTGGTGGCACAGTGGAATGAGATGTCACCCCTGCACCCTAGGGGCTCCCAATCTAGGGATGAACTACAACCAAGGTCCAGATGTGAAAGGGATGAAAGAGAGGCAAAAGCAAGTGGGGTTGCAGACCCATGACTTCTCTGGGGGAAATACCAAGAAGGGTTCGTGGAGGAAGTTGCAGTGAAAGTATGCTTTGGAGGATGAAGAGGCAACTGCCTTTGAAACACTTTGATGTGCAAGGCACTTGTGGTTAGGAGATGAACAGTGACGGTAACCCCTAATGAAACGGGCTGCTCGGAGAGCTGGGTTGTTCTGCTTTTCTCTTGTGTAGCCCTCAAGTGAGGCAGAATAATTTCCTACCCTGTAGTAATTCCACATGGCTGTGAAGATCGCAGTTAAACTGTCCCCAGCCCTCTCCCTCCCAGGAGAAGCAATTCCTAAGATCAAGGTCATCTCTCCTTTGCACATCGTTTCCTGTTCCTTTGATTGTGCTTCTGTTCTAGGTCCCTCTGTTTCCAAAAAGACTAACCCTGCATCTGCCACTCATGGCCTCTCCACCTGACCTTCAGGAAGTGTCCTGCCCACACTCTGGCCAGTCCTACCTCTGGCAGCACCTGAGGATCTTGGCTGCCTGTAGGAGGAGACGGGGATGAGGGCAGTGCCACGGAGGGATAGGCAGTTCAGAAGGATATGGATTCAGCCATCCTCACTGACCACTGGCTCCTGCCAGGCCCTCTGTGTGGAACACAGCTCCAGGACCAGAAATTGCACTCCAGGTATTGCTGGGCTGGTGTGGAAGCAGAAATTGGCAACAAATCTACAGGTCGCAGCACAACAGTGCTGGGATGCATAGAGGAGGAGCAGAGAAAGGTGCTTAGGTGAGGAGACATTTAGCCTGCGTCTCCACAAAAGACAAGCAAAGCCAAGTCCAGAGGGGGATGCAGTCAGAGAATTCTAAAGAATTGATGGAATGGTTTTGTGGGGGCAGGATGGAAGATAGAACTGGTAAGGTGCAGGTAGGGTCCATACAGCCTAAGATGTTTTAGGGAATCTGGACTTTATCCTCTCGGTACCCTGAGTCATTGAGGGGGTCTGGGCAGCGTTAAGTGTACCGTCAATTTGTTGGGTTGGAGAGTGATATCTCATTGTAGTTTTGATTTGCTTTTCCCTAACAACTAATGGTGTTGAGCATCTTTTTATGTGCTTATCAATCATTTGTATATCTTCTCTGGAGAAATGTCTATTTAGGTCCTTTGCCTATTTTCAATTGGGTTATCTTTTTATTTGAATTATAATGGCTCTTTATATATTTTGGATACAAGTCCCATTGAAACCGAGCAGGATCCTGTGGGACCTTCCAGGGGACAGACACCCTCATGTCCCCTGCTTCTTATTTATAGAAAATCTTTAGCCTCCTAGGCCTTCCCTGAGTTCCTAAGAGAAAATTTAATCAGTTAATAATTAAAGAAGTGACAAAATACAGAAATAAAAGAAAGCAGTCAAGCAAAACAATATAATAATAGCTTAACCATGAAACAAAGCCAGGGACCCTTAGTTCCTTCTCACATGCTATAGACAATATCCTGATGCATATCCTTGAGTTGTTTTGCAGAAACTGAGACCACTCCACCCCTGCCACCTGGTGGAGGAAGTTGACTGCATGCTGACCACCAGCACATAGACCCAGACCACTTGGTATCAGAAAACTGATGATTGAGTTTCCCAAAATATTACCATGTTACCTCACCACCAACCAATCAGAAGAATGACCACAAGCTGTTCACACACCCCATATCCTTCAACCCTAATGTTGCCTTGAAAAACCCTTCCCTGAAAGCCATCAGGAGTTTGGGTCTTTTGAGCTTTAGCTGCCTGTTCTCCTTGGTGCCCTGCAATAAGCGCTGCACTTTCCTTCACCACAACCCCGTGTCAGTAGATTGGCTTTGCTGTGCATCAGGCAAGCAGACCTAAGTTCACTTGGTAACACTTTATCAGATATGTGTTTTACAAACACTCTTCTCCATTCATATTTCATCTCAATGATTGATGCAGCCTCTTGCTGGTCTCCTTCCTTTTTCTCTTGCTCCCCTACAACCCAGGAGCCAGCGCAATCATTTAAAACGTAAATCGGGTTATATTTCTCCACGCAATATGATCTTTTAAAAATGCTACTCCCCTGCATAAAAAATATGTGTAAGAAAATAAATTCTTTCTCTGGCTTCCCATCACTATTGGGATAAACTGCAGGGTCCTTTCCCTGGCCTGTAAGGTCCTCAAGGATACTGCCTTTGCCTGTATCTCCACTTCCCTTCCCATCACTCTCTGCACCCTAGCCACCCCCAGCCACGCTAACTTGGGTTCAGAATCCCCAAGCTCCTTCCCTCCCTATCCCCTTTGTATTCCAGAAGGCTTCCTCTGTCCTCTTCCCCTGGCCAACCCCTTTCCACCTGTATCAGGTTAAGTGCCACTTCCCTGGGGAGAACATCATGGATTTTCCAGTCTAAGTTATGTCCCTTTGACACAAGAAGGGCAGTGCCATCAAACTCGTCACGCTTTGATTAGAGGAATTATTGATTGATGGCTGTAAGACTAAAAGCTGCAGAGGGACAGGGCTTGTCTGTGTTGTGTCCAGCACCCAACAGTGTCTGCAGAGGAAAGGGACAGGATTCAAGTCCCCTCCAGGCACCAGGAGCCTGAGGGAGAAGCTGAGGACATAAGGCCCCTCTCTCAGGGTGCCATCTCCCCAGATGAAGGCAAACCCGAGAATGCTTATTTTAAAAGAAAGTTTATTATATTTCTGTTCTGTTCTATATGATCTGCACACCATTATTCTCAACAGATTTGGAAATCACAAATTTACAGTTTCACCCAAACTCCTTGCTGACTTTTGGTGTTGAAATTTGCCATCACAATCACCTTACAATTCATTAGTAATCCATCAGCCTTTTGTTTCTCTTAAAGAACAGAGGACCATGTTTCTTACAGTTTGGGAGAGATCCATTGTCTATGGTTTTTTGTGTGGTTTTTTTTTTTTTTAAGTTTTATTTTAAGAATGACTTTCTAAGAGCCTTTGAAGCTAAACCTAGTGTTATTTGTGAGTTTTCACCTGGGATCTGACAGGAGTCAGGGACAGAGCTGAAAGGGACTTCAATGGTCATCCTGGATAGGAAATAGGTCCAGAAGGTCACCAAGGCTCACACAGACATTTTGTGATGGAGCTGGGACCACAGCCAGGTCCCTGGATGCTCATTCCATGCTCCTCCTCCTTTGTATCCATTCACCCTTCACTTGGAAATGGTACCCTCATTTTCTAATTTTGCTCTTAGAAACTCCCTTTTCCAGCACCCTTAGCCCTTTTCTTTAAGTTGTCCCAAATCAAGCTCAGAGGTGGATCATGAGATCATAATTCAGGCAACTAGCACTTTGCATTCATCTGTCCATAGTGATTGGTTTAGAGTTAGACATGTGACTAAATTAGAGTCAATGAGATGTAAGCAGATTGTCTGTGGGAATGCTGGTCAGAGGCTCTCATTCTATCCCAGGCTAAACTTGAGGGTGGGTGCAGATGTCAGAGCTGTTGCAGCCATCGCTTTTTTTTTTAACATATTTATTGGAGTTTATTTATTTATAAATAAATTTATTTTTATATATTTTTTATTTATTTATTTTTATACACATTATTTAACACTTTTATTGGAGTAACATCTTTATTGTAATTGCTTTACAATGGTGTGTTAGTTTCTGCTTTATAACAAAGTGAATCAGCTATAAATATACATATATCCCCATATCTCTTTCCCCTTGTGTCCCCCTCCCACCCTCCCTATCCCACTCCTCTAGGTGGTCACAAAGCACCGAGCTGATCTCCCTGTGCTATGCGGCTGCTTCCCACTAGCTATCAGTTTTACATTTGGTAGTGTATATATGTACATGCCACTCTCTCACTTTGTCGCAGCTTATCCTTCCCCCTTCCCGTGTCCTCAAGTCCATTCTCCAGTAGGTCTGCGTCTTTATTCCCATCCTGCCCCTAGGTTCTTTATGACCTTTTTTTTTTTTTTAGATTCCATATATATATGTGTTAGCATATGGTATTTGTTTTTCTCTTTCTGACTTATTTCACTCTGTATGACAGAATCTAGGTCCATCCACCTCGCTACAAATAACTCAATTTTGTTTCTTTTTATGGCTGAGTAATATTCCATTGTATATATCTGCCACATCTTCTTTATCCATTCATCTGTCGATGGACACTTAAGTTGCTTCCATGTCTTGGCTATTGTAAATAGATCTGCAATGAACATTGTGGTACATGACTCTTTTTGAATTATGGTTTTCTCAGGGTATATGCCCAGTAGTGGGATTGCTGGGTCATATGGTAGTTCTATTTTTAGTTTTTTAAGGACCCTCCATACTATTCTCCATAGTGGCTGTATCAGTTTACATGCCCACCAACAGTGCAAGAGTGTTCCCTTTTCTCCACACCCTCTCCAGCATTTATTGCTTCTAGATTGTTTGTAGTCACCATTCTGACTGGTGTGAGGTGATATCTCATTGTAGTTTTGATTTGCATTTGTCTAATGATTAATAAAGCTGAGCATTTTTTCATGTGTTTGTTGGCAATCTGTATATCTTCTTTGGAGAAATGTCTATTTAGGTCTTCTGCCCATTTTTGGATTGGGTTGTTTGTTTTTCTGATATTGAGCTGCATGAGCTGCTTGTAAATTTTGGAGATTAATCCTTTATCAGTTGCTTCATTTGCAAATATTTTCTCCCATTCTGAGGGTTGTCTCTTCATCTTCTTTATGGTTTCCTTTGCTGTGCAAAAGCTTTGAAGTTTGATTAGGTCCCATTTGTTTATTTTTGTTTTTATTTCCATTTCTCTAGAAGTGGGTCAAAAAGGATCTTGCTGTGATCTATGTCATAGAGTGTTGTGCCTATGTTTTCCTCTAAGAGTTTTATAGTGTCTGGCCTTACATTTAGGTCTTTAATCCGTTTTGAGTTTATTTCTGTGTATGGTGTTAGGGAGTGTTCTAATTTCATTCTTTTACATGTAGCTGTACAGTTTTCCCAGCACCACATATTGAAGAGGCTGTCTTTTCTCCATTATACATTCATGCCGTCTTTATCAAAAATAAGGTGACCATATGTGCATGGGTTTATCTCTGGGCTTTCTGTCCTGTTCCATTGATCTATATTTCTATTTTTGTGCCAGTACCATACTGTCTTGATTACTGTAGCTTTGTAGTATAGTCTGAAGTCAGGGAGCCTGGTTCCTCCAGATCTGTTTTCCTTTCTCAAGATTGTTTTGGCTCTTCAGGGTCTTTTGTGTTTCCACACAAATTGTGAAATTTTTTGTTCTAGTTCTGTGAAAAATGCCCTTAGTAGTTTGATAGGGATTGCATTGAATCTGTAGATTGCTTTGTGTAGTATAGTCATTTTCACAATGTTGATTCTTCCAGTCCAAGAACATAATATATCTCTCCATCTGTTTGTATCATCTTTAATTTCATCAGTGTCTTAGTTTTCTGCATAAATGTCTTTTGTCTCCTTAGGTAGGTTTATTCCTAGGTATTTTATTCTTTTTGTTGCAGTGGTAAATGGTAGTGTTTCCTTAATTTCACTTGCAGATTTTTCATCATTAGTGTATAGGAATGCAAGAGATTTCTGTGCATTAATTTGTATCCTGCTACTTTACCAAATTCAGTGATTAGCTCTAGTAGTTTTCTGGTAGCACCTTTAGGATTCTGTATGTATAGTATCATGTAATCTGCAAACAGTGACAGCTTTACTTCTTCTCTTCTGATTTGGATTCCTTTTATTTCTTTTTCTTCTCTGATTGCTGCGGCTAAAACTTCCAAAACAATGTTGAGTAACAGTGGTGAGAGTGGGCGAACTTGTCTTGTTCCTGATCCTAGTGGAAATGGTTTCAGTTTTTCACCATTGAGGACGATGTTGGCTGTGGGTTTGTCATATATGGCCTTTATTACACTGAGGTAAGTTCCCTCTATGCCTACTTTTTGGAGGGTTTTTATCATAAGTCGGTGTTGAATTTTGCCAAAAACTTTTTCTGCATCTATTGAGATTATCATATGGTTTTTATTCTTCAATTTGTTAATATGGTGTATCACTTTGATTGACTTGCATATATTGAAGAATCCTTGCATTCCTGGGATAAATCCCACTTGATCATGGTGTATGATCCTTTGAATGTGCTGTTGGATTCTGTTTGCTAGTATTTTGTTGAGGATTTTTGCATCTATGTTCATCCGTGATATTGGCCTGTAGTTTTCTTTTTTTGTGACATCTTTGTCTGGTTTTTTATCAGGGTGATGGTGGCCTTTCAGCCATCTTGTTACCAGAACTGAGAAATGGGTTCTCTTTCTGCGAACCCTGTCCCTGCCCTGAGGCAGCTGGGCCTGCAAGCAGCACTGCTGCTATTCTTTTAGTAATGAATGTTGGGGAATTCCCCTTATTTCAGGTTCCTGACACCTGCCCAGAAAGAGTCTTACTGAATGTAGTCTACCCATTCCCATCCCTTATTTCCATGTCTCCCTCCAGGACTGGGGCTCAGCTGCAGGTCATGCAGCCACATGCTCATAGAGGGCTCTGCACCAAAATGGCTTGAGCATCTGCAGCCTGCTGTGGGCTCACTGCCCCACCTCACTCATGACAACCTTCAGCTTCTTTGGCCACCTGTCTCTCAGCTGGGGTGCTCTTGCATTTGGGGGAATGGGTTCTTCCTCCTATGTGTGGTCCCACATGCAACAATCTGTTTAGCAGTCTGCCTCCCCTGCTTCATGACTACAACAATCTTCAACCCCCACACCAAGCACATCCCCTGGGATCACTGGAACTTGGGACATGCACCCTCCTTCTCACCCTCACCCTCCAGCCCTGCTCTCATTCACAGGGAACAGGAGAGCTGCTGGCCCCAGGCTCGCTCCATCCCATGACTGCTCCTCCTGAGGTCTCACCTCCCCTGATCTCCATAGGTCAAAGGAGGACACAGACACTCATCTCTGTGTTGTCAGAGTCCCCTGCCCAAGGCTGTGAAACGAGGCTTTTGTTCTCCTGACAACATCCACTGACAGCACTGCGCAAGTGGCTGGTCCCCATCTCCTGCTGGAGGCTCTTCAACCACTTAATATGGTTTTTCAATTTCCACTGCTCATGCCCATACATCTCCATCCTGGCGAATGGAATGCCACGGGAACTTTCCTCTTCAAAATTCTGATGAATGGCATTTTTACCCTGGAATGATCCCTAAGTTAAAGTGAGATTCACCAATATTCATTCTGTGATAATGGCATAGAGCACCGGTCCAAAATTCTTGACAAGCACACTCTGCAACATTCTCCTCCTTGAATGCAGGCAGAGAAAATGTCTGACTCTATGTATCTACATGTATGCACACCCGTCCTGGCATATCTGCATGTATGCAGTGCACATGTGCACGCACACTCCCCCCACATGCAGCCCATGGCACACACCACCTCTCAGACTCAGTCCAGTGGCATTGCAGGAACCAACCATCTCAGGGACAGGCTGAGTGACAGGGCCTCATCAAAAGGAAGGCAGATGGGCAGATGTGAATTTGGAGGAAGAGAAGAGACAGTAATGGGTGTTTGGTGTCTCCCATCTACCGCCAGCTAGGAAAGAATTCATCAATTCCACCACTCATCCAAACACAGCATGATGCTTGTGGGGGGCAAACACAGCCTGGGATGCCTGCTCTCTCCCATGCAGGGAAGCAGGGAGGATGGAGCATGGGCTGGGCTTGGATACTGGGTCTGTATCAGTGGGAGCTCAAGGCTCACAGCTGGTCCCAGGTGAAAGAGAGTGCTGAGCTCCAAAGAACTCTCCCAGGGTCTTCGGTGAGTGTCTTTAAGTCAAGAGCATTTGTTGGAATAAAGAAGACTCTTCACAAGTCACAAAAAAGATCCTTGCTCCTCACTCCCATGGGTAGCAAGAGACAACCCTCTCCATCTCACAAACCTCAAAGCCCCCCTCTGTCCATCGACGAACATTCCTTCTCCATGTCCTGCCCCACGTGACTGCCCACACCAACCCCGCCCCAGGGACATTCCTGTTTATTTCCTCCTTTCCTAGGCTTATGCCTCTATTTTGTGTGTATTTCTCACTACTGTGCCTAGGAACACCGATGCAATGTGAATAAGGAGTTAGGGACTGCGTGCCACCTTTCTGACCATCTTCCAGCCATTATAATTCATCATCACCTATTGGCAAGCAGCCACCATGCTCCATGGCAAGAAGGTACACAGTGGCAGTGGCGTGAAAACATTTTGTTTGCATTTTTTACTAGATATATAATTTTCTTTTCTTTTCTTCCTCCTTTTGACCCACAGGAAAGAGAACCCTAAATCCCCAGACCTTGCCACTTCATAAATCTTCTGTCCCTAATTGTGCCTCTGGGGATGCTCTTGGACAGTCTTTCAGAGGAAATGCTACCTGGTCTTCCAAGGTTTGGTTTATCACCTCAGCTGTTTTCTGCCAAGTTTGCTCTGTCATGAGAGCTGTTTCTTTAAATATTTGAGTTATTTACTATGAGGAGATAGGGTGGTGATAATCAGAGCTGGGGCTTTTTGCTTATATACATATATATGTATATATACAAGACACATAACTGTCCTCTTCCACTTCCTAAAATATTACTCAACTAAGATTTTCATCAACCTCACTGGTGGCCCAGTGCTGCTTGGGTGGGTTTCTGAGGACTGTTGACACAGAGTGGGGCACAGAGGAATGTTCATGAATGGTGAGTTACCACTAGCACCCCCTCTTCCTAGAAGAGACCCCTGCCCTGAAGCCACACCCATTCTCTTCTCTGTGCCCCAGTGTGCAAGTTCTAATGCATTAAAGGAAAAAACTGGGGAGGCAACGCTTTGCTATTTCCACTTCCAAAAATGTTGAGGATGAAGTTGATACATTCTTAAGGAGGAAGAAAAAGAAGAAGAAAGTAGAGAACTGTCATGGCCAAAGCAGAGAGAATAGATGAGGCATTGTGGGATAAGGGTACTGCCACAGGAGCAGAAACTCTTATAGTGAGAGTCTCTGTGTGGGGGAGAGGAGCTGTGGGCAGAGCAGTTATTAGAATCTTAGCCAGAGGTCAAATTACAGGGAGGGAGAAATTAGGAGTATAGGATTACCAATTTTGTTTACCTTTTCAAAGAACCAGCTTTTAGTTTTATTGATCTTTGCTATCGTTTCCTTCATTTCTTTCTCATTTATTTCTGATCTCATCTTTATGATTTCATTCCATCTGCTAACTTTGAGTGTTTTTGTTGTTGTTGTTCTTCTTCTTCTCTAATTGCTTTAGGTGTAAGGTTAGGTTGTTTATTTGAGATTTTTCTTGTTTCTTGAGGTAGGATTGTATTGCTATAAATGTCCCTCTTAGAACTGCTTTTGCTGCATCCCATAGGTTCTGGGTTGTCGTGTTTTCATTGTCATTTGTTTCTAGGTACTTTTTTAATTTTCTTTTTGATTTCTTCAGTGATATCTTGGTTATTTAGTAGTGTATTGTTTAGCCTCTATGTGTTTGTAGATTTTACATATTTTTCCTGTAATTAATATCTAGTCTCACAGTGTTGTGGTCAGAAAAGATACTTGATATGATTTCAATTTTCTTAAATTCACCAAGGCTTGATTTATGATCAAAGATATGGTCTCTCCTGGAGACTGTTCCATGAGCACTTGAGAGGAAAGTGTTTTCTGTTGTTTGTGGATGGAATGTCCTATAAATATCAATTAAGTCCATCTTGTTTAATGTGTCATTTAAAGCCTATTTATTTAATTGTGTTTAAATGTCCTTCCTTATTTATTTTCACTTTGGATGATCTGTCCATTGGTGAAAGTGGGGTGTTAAAGTTCCCTACTATGATTGTGTTACTGTTGATATCCCCTTTTATGACTGCTAGCATTTGCTTTATGTATTGAGGTGCTCCTATGTTGGGTGCATAAATATTTGTAATTGTTATATCTTCTTCTTGGATTGATCCCTTGATCATTATGTAGTGTCCTTCTTTGTCTCTTGTAACAGTCTTTATTTTAAAGTCTGTTTGGTCTGATATGAGTATTGCTACTCCAGCTTTCTTTTGATTTCCAGTTGCATGGAATATCTCTTTCCATACCCTCACTTTCAGTCTGTATGTATCCTTAGGTCTGAAGTGAGTTTTTTGTAGACAGCATATATGTGGCTTTCTTTTTGTATCCATTCAGGCAGTCTGTGTCTTTTGGTTCGAGCATGTAAGTAGAAGACTCAAATCAACAGAATTAGAAATAAAAAAGAAGTAACAACTGACACTGCAGAAATACAAAGGATCGTAAGAGATTACTACAAGCAACTCTATGCCAATAAAATGGACAATCTGGAAGAAATGGACAAATTCTTAGAAAAGTACAACCTTCCAAGACTGAACCAGGAAGAAACAGAAAATATAAACAGACCAATCACAAGCACTGAAATTGAAACTGTGATTAAAAATCTTCCAACAAACAAAAGCCCAGGACCAATGGCTTCACAGGCGAATTCTATCAAACATTTAGAGAAGAGTTAATGCCTATCATTCTCAAACTCTTCCAAAATATCGCAGAGGGAGGAACACTCCCAAACTCATTCTACAAGACCACCATCACCCTGATACCAAAACCAGACAAAGATGTCACAAAGAAAGAAAACTACAAGCCAATATCACTGATGAACATAGATGCAAAAATCCTCAACAAAATACTAGCAAACAGAATCCAACAGCACATTAAAAGGATCATACACCATGACCAAGTGGGGCTTGTCCCAGGAATGCAAGGATTCTTCAATATATGCAAGTCAATCAATGTGATACACCATATTAACAAACTGAAGAATAAAAACCATATGATAATCTCAATAGATGCAGAAAAAGCTTTCAACAAAATTCAACACCGATTTATGATAAAAATTCTCCAGAAAGTGGGAATAGAGGGAACCTACCTCAGCATAATAAAGGCCATATATGACAAACCCACAGCTAACAATGTTCTCAATGGTAAAAACCTGAAGCCATTCCCTCTAAGATCAGGAACAAGACAAGGCTGCCCACTCTCACCACTATTATTCAACATAGTTTTGGAAGTTTTAGCCACAGCAATCAGAGAAGAAAAAGAAATAAAATGAATCCAAATCAGAAAAGAAGTAAAACTGTCCTTGTTTGCAGGTGACAGAATACTATACATGGACAATCCTAAAGATGTTACCAGAAGCCTACTAGAGCTAATCAATGAATTTGGTAAAATAGCAGGATACAAAATTAAAGCACAGAAATCTCTTGCATTCCTATACACTAACAATGAAAAATGTAAAAGAGAAATTAAGGAAACACTCCCATTTACCATTGCAACAAAAAGAATAAAATACCTAGGAATAAACCTCCCTAAGGAGACAAAAGTCCCATATGCAGAAAACTATAAGACAGTGATGAAAGAAATCAAAGATGATACAAACAGATGGAGAGATATACTATGTTCTTGGATTGGAAGAATCAGCATTGTGAAAATGACTATACTACACAAAGCAATCTACAGATTCAGTGCAATCCCTATCAAACTACCAATGGCATTTTTCACAGAACTAGAACAGAAAATTGCACAATTTGTGTGGAAACACAAAAGACCCCGAACAGCCAAAGCAATCTTGAGAAAGACAAACAGAGCTGGAGGAATCAGGCTCCCCGACTTCAGACTATACTACAAAGCTACAGTAATCAAGACAGTATGGTACTGGCACAGAAACAGAAATATAGATCATTGGAACAAGATAGAAAGCCCAGAGATAAACCCACACAGCTATGATCAACTAATCTATGACAAAGGAGGCAAGGATATACAATGGAGAAAAGACAGCTTCTTCAATAAGTGGTGCTGGGAAAACTGGACAGCTACATGTAAAAGAATGAAATTAGAACACTTCCTAACACCATACACAAAAATAAACTCAAAATGGATTAGAGACCTAAATGTAAGACCAGAACTATAAAACTCTTAGAGGAAAACATAGGAAAAACACTCTTTGACATAAATCACATTAAGATCCTTTTTGACTCACCCCCTAGAGTAATGGAAATAAAAACAAAAATAAACAAATGGGACCTAATGAAACTTAAAAGCTTTTGCACAACAAAGGAAACCATAAACAAGACGAAAAGACAGCCCTCAGAATGGAGAAAATATTTGCAAATGAAGCAACTAACAAAGGATTAATCTCCAAAGTATACAAGCAGCCCATGTAGCTCAATATCAAAAAACCAAACAACCTAATCCAAAAATGGGCTGTAGAACTAAATAGACCTTTCTCCAAAGAAGAGATATAGATTGCCAACAAACACATGAAAGGATGCTCAACATTACTAATCATTAGACAAATGCAAATCAGAACCACAATGAGGTATCACCTCACAGTGGTCAGAATGGGCATCATCAGAAAATCTATAAACAATAAATGCTGAAGAGAGTGTGGAGGAAAGGGAACACTCTTACACTGTTGGTGGGAATGTAAACTGATACAGCCACTATGGAGAACAGTATGGAGGTTCCTTAAAAAACTAAAAATAGAACTACCATATAATCCTGCAGTCCCACTACTAGACATATACCCTGAGAAACCATAATTCAAAAAGTGTCATGTACCACAATGTTCATTGCAGCTCTATTTACAATAGACAGGACATGGCTGTAACCTAAGTATCTATTGATAGATGAATGGTTAAAGAAGATGTGGCATATATATACAATGGAATATTACTCAGCCATAAAAAGGAACAAAATTGAGTTATTTTTAGTGAGGTGGATGGACCTAGAATCTGTCATACAGAGTGAAGTAAGTCAGAAAGAGAAAAACAAATACCATATGCTGATGCACGTATATGGAATCTAAAAAGAAATGGTTATGATGAACCTAGAAATGGGACAGGAATAAAGATGCAGACGTAGAGAATGGACTTGAGGACATGGCAGTAGGGAGGGTAAGCTGGGACGAAGTGAGAGAGTAGCATTGACATATATACACTACCAAATGTAAAATAGATAGCTAGTGGGAAGCAGCTGTATGGCACAGGGAGATCATCTCAGTGCTTTGTGACCACCTAGAGGGGTGGGATAGGGAGGGTGGAAGGGAGACGCAAGAGGGAGGGTATATGGTTATATATGTATACATATAGCTGATTCACTTTGTTATACAGCAGCAACTAACACAACAATGAAAAGCAGTTATACTCCAATAAAGATGTAAAAAAAAGGAGTATAGGATTAACAATAGAAACTACTATACATACATAAAGTAGATAAGCAACAGGGATTTACTGTATAGCACAGGGTATATTCAACATCTTGTAATAACATATAAATATTATAAATATAATAAATTTATATAAAAAAATAACTGAATCACTTTGCTGTACCCCTGAAACTAACACCATATTGTAAATCAACTATACTTCAATAAATGAATAAAATAAAGTAAAGTAAAATAATATAAAATAAAATAAAATGGCCCTGTCTCACTCCCCAGCTCAGAGATTTTGAAACACAGGTACAGGGAAACGCAATTTCTGGTGGGTTCCACCTCCTCCCCCTGTGTCCAGCTGAGCATCCTCGAGGGCATGAAAGTGTACTGCAGGTGCACAGAGAGAGAAAACAAAGTTGAAACCCCCAAAGTCAGATTCAGGGTGAATTTGTGAGACCTTGGAAATAACCCCCAATCAGAGTATCCATGTTCTCACCTTTAAAACAGAGGGGGTTGGACTAGGGTTGCCACGTAAAATATAGGACACTCAGCTAAATTTGAATTTCAGATTTCAGACAAGCAATGAATCTGAGATAAGCAATTTGAATTTGAGATAAGCAATGAATAAAATTCTTTAGTATAAGTATGTCCCAAGTATTTCATGGGACATGAATATACTAAGAATTTACTCATTGTTCATCTGCAATTCAATTTTAATATTTATTTATTTGTTTTCTTAATTTTTTTGGCTGCATCGGGTCAGCTGTGGCACGTGGGGCCTTCATTGTGGCATGTGGGATCTTTAGTTGCAGCACATACTCTTCGTTGTGGCACACGGGCTTCTCTCTAGCTGTGGCATGCCAGTTTTCTCTCTCTAATTGTGGCGCGCATGGGCTCTGTAGTCTGTGGCACGCGGGCTCTCTCATTGAGACGTGTGAGCTCAGTAGTTGTGGCGTGCAGGCTTAGTTGCCCCACGGCATGTGGGAATCTTAGTTCCCCAACCAGGAATCGAACACACATCCCCTGCATTGGGAGGCAGATTCTTTAGCACTGGACCACAAGGAAGTCCTTGAAATTCAATTTTAACTGGACATTCTGTTTGTTTGTTTGTCTTTTCAAGGTCCAGCAAAATTTCCAAGGCTACTTTGAATTCTGCCATTCTCTGCTTTCTGTCTCCACCCTGAAAAGGAGTGGCAGGAGAGAGCCACAGTTCCATGGGTGAGGGGTATATACACACAAGATGAGAAATGTTCTTGGATCAGTGCTGTCCACTGCGAGGAAGGCAAACACAGAGACAAAAGAGGGATGGATTGGGGGTTTGGGATTAGCAGATGCAAACTCTTCTATATAGAATGGATAAACAACAAGGTCCACTATATAGCACAAGGAACTATATTCAATATCCTATGATATACCATAATGGAAAAGAAATTGAAAAAGAATATATGTATTTGTGTGTATATGCATATATGTATAACTAAATCCTTTGCTGTACAGTAGAAATTAACACATTATTGTAAATCAACTATACTTCAGTAAAATAAATTTAAAAAATAAAACCAAATGAATCAAAATTTGTTAAAAACACCCAGGTCATCAACAGTGACTCTGACCCACGGGTTCTGGACACCCAAACCTGCAGAGTCTGGACCACCCAATGTCAGGGAGCAACTGGGAGACAGTAATTCATAATTTAAAGGATAAATTCTGTGTAATCTGTCTTAATAACCCCAGAAACTGACACTTACACCAGAAAGAAAAAAAAAAAGACTAATACTCTGTGTGACAAATTGTATTCATTTTTTTTTTTGTCTAAACCACTAATTATTTTACCTGTATGAAATTCCTCTATTATTTTCACTGCTGGAAAATCACAGGGTGGTAAGTGCTGCTAGTACCTGTCACAGACAAGGCATAAACAATGCAAGACAATAAAACCTCATAGAGCACGGCGCGCACAGTAGTGGCTTGTCGGGCTTGCCAATAAAACAAAACATCAAAGCAAAAATCATTAACCAAAAGTTGCCTGCAAAAAGGTACATGGCAAGTGACTTTGAAGACTGAATTCCTAACATCCCTGGACAGCAGACTTCACAGATAAGGGAGATTGGGGGGAAAGGTCCTGGAGAAGGAGGCTGACAAGGAGCTGTCAAGATAGAAACGAGCTGCTCACAGGATAGGAACTACCATCCTGCACATCTGGTTAGCACTTTACAGTTTATAAATTGTTCATGGATCTTCCCCCCAACTGCATGCAATAAGACAAAACCCTGCTATTCTCCAGGAACTGACTCTTGGAGAGGTGTGTGATTTGACCAAGAGTACTAAGATTTAGGGAAGAGATGGTGAATATATATAAAACAGAGACCAAAAAACTTTAAAAATAGCTCATGGAGTACAGGGTCTAGTTGGAGGAATACCCATGTATCAAATCACCACACTGATGAATGTCTAATTGCAAATGGAGTTAAAGATTAGGATTCAGCTCCATGAAAGCATGTGGAGGGGGTGGAGAATCTGACTTAGCCACAGGGCATGAGGAAAGGCTCCTCTTTGGGGGTGACATGGAGCTGAGATTACAGATAAATAGGGTGGGGTCCTGGGCAGTCAAAGTCTGGTGGCTCATGTAGAGTGAATCAAGGAGGCGAAATGAAGAGGAAAAGATTGTGAAAAGATAGGGGAGGTCAGCAGGGGCCAGATTGCTCAGGGCTCCAAAGGCCATGCTAAGAGTTGGAGGATTCATGGAATGATGTTAAGCAAAAGAGTGACAGCTCCTTTTGTCAGGGTTTTCACAATGCTGTCTTCTCCACCTTGCCACCATGATCCAGGCTGCAGAGCCCCACCTTCATTCACTCTAAGAGTTTAAGAGTTTTGTGGGTCTTCAAAGGAGGGTTTGCTATCAAGAGGTGAGTCAGATGAGATGCAACTTGACAAAGCCTCAGTTGGAGGTGTGTCTCTCCTGTTGGTGGTCAACAGGCAATGCTGACCACAGTGGAACAGAAGATTTAGCAGATGCTGACTACTGGCATCTATTGGGAAGATATCTCTCTACCTCCTTTTTCAGGGTGGTGCAGCTTTGGTCCTGGCTCAGGTGGAGACTGGAGGGCCTCTTTGTCATCAGCCATGATTGTGGATTGTGTAAGGGAAGCTTGGGTTGCCTCTGTTCCATATTCCTGGGCCCCGAAGGTCTGGTCCCTTTGTCTCAAGCCCCAACAATCTCTCTTTCTCTTGTTACAGGCCCTTCATCTCCACCCATATCCTCCATCTTGAGAATTCTTTTCAGCACAGGATATGGGAAATTTTTCTTTTATTTATAGGAACTCTTCCAAATCTATTGTCTACATACATAACTCCTTTCCATCCCTCTGAGGCTTAACTTTGGATCTCAACAACTAGAATTTTTTTCTCTGTATTCTGCTGTGTGTGATTTTTTTTTTTTTTCCTGAGCATTGAACATGAAATTCCTGGTTGAAGGTGTTAAAGTCAGGGGAGAGAAGGAAATAACGTTATTCTAAAACAATAAGTTTTCCATTTACAAAGATCACTCTGGACACATCATAGAAAACAGTGGAGTAAGTGTAGGTTAGTTGATAATTACTGCATAGTCTTGTAGATGGAGATGGTAACATGAACTTGGCTGATTGCACTGACCATGAAGAGTCCATATTCCATATAGATTAGGAGATAAGCCATTGAGAGTTGGCAATATTTGGAATATGGAGACCAGGGAGAGAGAGTTTTCGAGGAAAACCTAAATTCTCTTTCATAACTGGATGAGGTAGGGGTGACATCCATGGAAATGGGAAACTAGAGATGAGGGTCAGGTTTGGGAAGAAAAATCATAATTTTTTCTTTTGAACATGCTGAGTTTAGAATGCATTTGAACTATTTAAGTAAAGATGGAAACTAGCTAGAAATATTAATCCAGTGCTCAGCAGAGAGGTTTTCATTGCAGACAAGATTATGTAAGCTTAAGTAAGTATGTACACATGGTAAGAGAAACAGTAAAGAAGATTTCCCAAGGAAAAATGAGGAGTAGGAAACATCTTGGACAACTCTGGTATCTCACAGTTGAAGAGAAGAGAATGAGCCTGAAAAGAGACTGAAAAGCAGATTGTAGAGTGATAGAAAGAGAACCAAGAGGGTATGGAAGAGATGGTTTCAATGATGTGGCTGTGGCCGCCAGTGCCCAAAGCTGCTAAGGGTCAAGGGAGTAAAGAATTCAAAGCAGCCATTGGATTTAGGGACATGGAGGTCATTGATGAACAAATACCACTGTTGGTAGAGTGATGAGGGTAGAAGCCAATGACATGAACTTCATTGGGAGTGGCGGGAGGCGGGGTAAGGAAAGGGGAACAAAATAGTACAGATGGTACAGACCATTCTTTGCAAAAGTAGAGGCCATTGTTTTCTCCAGTTTGTCTGTGGCTGGGACAATAGCAATAGGGTAGCAGTTGATGGAAGACAGCTTGCAGGATACTAGTCCCCCCGACGAGGGATCAAACTTGGGCTCTTATCAGTGAAAGCATGGAGTCCTAACTACTGGACAACCAGGGAAGTCCCAAGAATGGAATGGTTGAATTGGCCTCCATCTGTTCACCCAAAGCACAGAGGCATGTCCAGTCCTGATTCATGTAAACCTTATTAGTCTAAATAAGATGAACATGTTGTAAATATATTCCATCTCCCCAGCTAATACAGGTGCTCTTTGAGACTATAACTTCCCTGTCATTTGTCCTGTCTTCTTTCTCCTCTCTTCCTACAGTTTCAGGCAAAGAGCATGTCAATGGTGTTCAAAGGAAAATATGAGGTAAAACTTGTGAAAGCATTGTGAAAAGTTGGCTTTGTGCAAGGCAAAGCTGAGTATTGATGTTATTACTGTATCAGTAGTGACAAGACTTACATGGATGGTGTTAACAATGTGCATTTTGAGTGTTTTGATATTTTTTCAAAGTGCACAGCATTTTATTTGCTCATAAAATCACTAATGAGGTAGGAATTATTATTTTCAGTCCAGGAAAAAGGGGTGGCCAGTTAAAGGTCAGGAGCAAGGGTGTATCAGACTGAAGGTAGAATCCAGGACTTGGGACCCCAAGGAGGGAACTTGTTCCATTAATGCCCAAGGATGCCCAATGTGGCATGCTTGAGAATACCCAGTGTGAATTAATCAACCTCAGAGTTCAGGCTGAGGATGAATACCCAGGCTCATGTTTTGTTTTGTTTTTGTTTTTTTGGATGCAGAACTTAGTTTTCAGACTTCGAGGCACACACCTGCAAGACACATCTGCAAGGTACAGAGGTCTGGCCACAGACTACAGAGAACTACCTTCCACAGCTTCCCTACCTCCTGCAAGGAGAAAACTGCTGTGGATCACATTTGCCTAAAGTTTTTTCTTCATCTAATGCTTTTGGGACAACTGCGATGGAACAAAAGCCCTGCCTGGGGGAAAGGACATTTTCCTGCATGTGCAGAGGCCAGAACCACATGGGCAATGCCTGGCCATAGTCTATGAATCTAAAACTAATCTCAGAGAGCCTGAGGCTGGTCAAAGGAACCAGTAAATGCATTCTTTTTCCATGAGCTTCGAACGAAGCACATCGTCCACACAAGCCTCCCCCCACACCTCCCATGTGCATTCATGTCTTGCCAACATTACCAAAGAAAGAAATATCCAAATAACTTTTAAGACAGAAAAAGGTCTCTGGCAGTTCCACGGATAAAAAATAGTAAAACCACTATCGGACAACCTGGAACAAAATTCCAAGGACTTGACAGGTCTATTTTTCAGTTAGGAGGAGGGTATGTACTTGGAAATTGGGACATTGATGCTGAATAGGGAACGCAGGTCTTGTTCGCCTTCCAAAGGGCTCTTCTTTCTTTTGTCAACCTGAATCTGGGAATCCGTTTCGTGCTTTGGAAGATATTCTTGGGTTTCAGGGGGAAATCAGTAGCGTGCATTCTAAGCTAGGATACGGCTGAGTCTATTCCATTTCTTAAATGTCTAAGAAATATCAAGAGGATATATTAAGCTAAAGGACCCATGTTCATGTAACATTAGAGAACTTGATAAGAGCTCAGCCCTCAGGAAAGTCATTTTCAGCTTCACACATGCTACATCGCACATGTAATATGTTGTGTTTGATGCTATTTGTCATTTATTAAATGTATCTGCTAATATGAAGTGTTCCATTTCCTGAGTATATGGTGCTGAAAAAGTTCAATCTCAGTTTACACTCACACCAAGAAAACCTGATTTCCCGAGCCCTTCCTTGAGTCAAGGCTGAGGGTCAGAGGATACTTGAAATTCTATTTATTGAGTGCCTAAGGCTATGGAATATGTCAGGGAGATCATAACTGAATCAGACACAGTCTCTGCCCTCCAGAGGCTTATAGTTCGATGGGGAGAAGGAGACATGCAGAACTAATTAAATACATGGTACAAAATGCAATAATATGGCCATATCACATGCATCAAGGAATACAAGAGAAAAGACAAGATTCATCCTGATGGGGGGTTGAAAGAGACTTGTAGGGTAGGCAGCATGAAAGCTGGGCATATGGAGTAGTGATTCTGGTTTAAACAGAAGAAAAAATGAGGGACAATCCTCAACTTTTTAAAAAAGAAATAGATTGTCAAAGTGAGGTTCGTATGGGTTTGATGTTACTTGAGATGCCAACTTGACACATATCAGAAGACCCAGCTAAGTGGGAGACTAATCAGTCCCCCTGCACAAAGAACATGCAAAGGGCATAAAGGAAAATGTGTTTCTCAACTCTTGATTTCGTCATTTGGAGAGTAATACGAAAGAGTCTTGAGAGAAGAGAGTGAAAAGATTTATAGAGACTTTCTTCTCCAGTAGTTGTTATCCTAGAGTGAGTCCCATTCCATTGTCCCCCTGACCCCCCTTCACCCGAGAGGACACAGACAGCCTGGGGCCTGCTGTCACTTTTTCATCGGGGGTAGAGAAAAAAATTGCCCCCGTTGAATAAAGTTTAAAGAGATAGTAATTAACAAAAAATAAAGTTGCCTTTTGATTATGTCACAAAGCATGCTACATAGGACAATATAAACTTGTACTGACATTTAAAGATGTGCAGTAACATTCTAGGCGATTGTTTACTTAACAATTTTCCCAAGGTGTTCATTATTCATCTAAGTTCTTGTTTTTCCTATTTACAAACAATGTCTCAGTAAACATGGTTGGTTATATCTCCTTGTGCTGATTTCTAATGCCTCCTTATGATAAATTTTAGAAGTCCAATAAAAGGAGCAAAGTTTTCTCTTTGCCCTCTCTTTCAACTATTTAAATATCTTGTATTGTTTTTTTTCTATTAGATTGCTTGAATTTTCTTATTGATTTATAAACATTCTCATGTATTTTGGAGAGTTATTCTCATCATATTTGATGCAAATATTTTCTCCTGGTGTCACCTTTCACTTGAGATGTTTCCTGATTCTATATATTTTTAAAACTTTGGTAATTTCAAATTTACCCACCTTTTCTATATTTTTAAAATTATTGAACTAAATTCTATAATTCTTTTTGACATGCTTACAATTTTATTTCTGTGTGTGCATGTGTGTTTAGGTTTTTAATAGATCTTAAATTCATTTTGTGAGTTTTGTAAGTTAGATATCTAATATATAGGACCAGTTCTCCCAATTTCTTCAACACCCCTTTCTATCTCCACTACTTTCAAACATTAGTGCATCTCATAACTCCAAGATATACAAGGATCTGTTTCTGGAATTTTTAGTCTCTTCCACCTATATGTATATTCTTAAGGAAAACCTCACTTCTTTAATGATTAGAGCTTCATAAATTTGACATCAGATGGTTAAAGTTCATTCTTTTGATCATCTTTTTCAAAATCACATGGCTGTCCACAACCATTTATCTTCTATTTGAATTTTAGAATCTGCTTGCCGATTTCCATAATAATCTCATCGCAAATTTGATTACATTAAATTTTTAGATAATTTTGGAGAGAAGGAACATTTTTAAAATAGATCTTTCCAGCCATGAACATTAAGTCATCCTCCACTTATATTGAAATCTTAATTTATTAAATGTTAGATTTTCCAAGAAAATTTGTCATAATTATTGTTAGATTTATTTACTTCCAGCTACAATATTGTATAGATTTTTGTTGTTGTTGCTATTTTAAGCAAGGTACAGTGTACTTGGTTACTGTTGGTGTAGAGAAAAGCTTTGACTTTTGCATATTAATCTTGTATCTGGCCACTCTGTTGAAATCTTATATCAATATTAATGTATTGTTAATTGATTATTTAATTGTTAATAGAGCTTCTTGAATTATTTAAAGTAGTTAATCATATCATCTTCAAGTAAAGACAGTTTTGTTTTTCCCAACTTTATTTCCTCCCTTTTCTCTCTTGTTAGTTGGCTAAAACATCTAGTAAAATGTTGAATAATAGTAAACATTTTTATGTTTCCTAACTTTAATGGGAATGCTTGTGTTTAACCAATACTTTGTATATTTGCTGCACTTTTTTTCATATTTACTTCTGTCCCTGGCTTATTATTTTTGTCATGATATGATGATAGATTTTTTAATGCTTTTGGATGGCTATTAAGAGAAATAAATGGTTTTACTGCTTTACTCCATTAATGTACCAAATTACAATAATAGATTTTATTATGTAGAAACTCCAAAATTTACATGTCCATTCCTGAACTTTTCCTTGGCTTCTTAACTTGATATAACCAACTGCTTCTTGACAACTCCACTAGGATGAAGAATAGACTTCACAAACTTCATACAGCTAAAACCAAACTTTGGACTTCAGCAAATGGCAATTCCATCCACCCAGGTCCTCAGAATAAGATACTGGAGTCATCCTCGGTCTCTTGCTTTCTCTAATATATCATATTCAATCCATTAGTAAATCTCAAGATTCTGCTTTCAAAATACATCTGGAATTACAACCATCTCCACTTTTATCCCTCTAAACCACCAACTCTTCTCACCTGGGTGATTTCAATAACTTCCAGCTGGTTTCCATGTTTCCATGTTTGTTCCCTTCATTCTATTCCCAACCAACAACCACAGGGATCCTCATGGTGTCTACTGCTCAAAATGTTCACTTCCGGTCATGCTTCAAACAAAATCCAAAATTGTTACCATAGCCTGCAAAGCACAACACAATCTGATGCATGACACTTCCCAGGGTCTTCTACCACCTTCTTCTTGCTCACTGGGCTTCAACAACGTTAGTCACTTTGCTGTTCCTTCCCCCCCACCCCAATGGTCCATGCTACAACACTCCCAATTCAGGGATTTTACAGTTGCTGTTCCTCTGCATGGAAAGTTATTTCCACAGATACTCATATGGTTCCCTCCTCATTTTATTCAGGTCTCTCCTGAAATATCATTCTGTGAGAGGATCCTTCTTTGACTACCCAGTCTCAACTGGCCCATATTCATCATTTTCTACTTCTTTATCCTGCTTTGATTTTCATCACCACCTGACATTACATTATATATTTTAATCTTCTTCATTGCCTATGTCTCCAATTATAATGAGAATTCCATAAGAAAATTTTCTGTCTATTTTACTCCCTGATATATTCCCACAGACTAGAAAAATTAAAATGTATCCAGACCCTGCCACATGTCCCCTCTGGAGGTGGGAAAATCACCCCCATTTAAGAACCACTGCATTAAAGGCTTATACGAGAAAAGAATAAAGGTCTCAAATCAGTCATCTAAGCTTCCACCTGAAAAAATGAGTGACAAATAATGAAACACACACAGAGAAAAATACAGTAGAATTAGTCAACAAAACCAAAAGCTGATTATTTGGAAAATGAAAACAATAAAATTGATAAACCCCTAGTTAGACTAACCAAGAAAAAAAAAGAGGGAGAAGATATAAATGACCAACATTAGGAATAAAAGAAGGAATATAACTAGAGACCCATAAATAAAGCTGAATGGCTGTATTATTATTATTAGACAAAATAGACTTCAGGAAAAGGAACATGTTTACCAAAGATAAAGAAGAAAAAGACAGAACAATCCTAGATATATATGTACACAGTAACAGGTTTTCAAAATACACAAAGTAACACTGACAGAACTGAAAAGAGACACAGATCCAAAATTAGAGTTGGGGGTTGCAATATCCCTAGTCAGTACTTGATAGAACAAGTAGACAGAAAAATCGGGACGTAGAAGCTATGAACATCGACCAACTTGACTTTATTGACAAAGTAGGAGAATGCACATACTTTTCAAACACTCAGAGAATAATCACCAAAACAGATTACATGCTGGGCCACAAAATTGCTAATAAATTTAAAAGGATAGAAGTCAGACAGAATTAAATTAGTAATAAAAAAACAGATATTTGGAAAATCATCAAATACTTGGAAAATTGGACAAGGTTCCTATGTAACCTAAGTGTCAAAGCAGAAGTCACAAGAAAAATTAGAAAATATTTTTAACCTAAATGAAAATAAAATTACAGTATATTAAAATGTGTGGAATACAGCTAAAATAGTTCTTAAAAGGAAATTTATTTTTTTAAGGAAATTTATAGTTTTAAATACTTGTATTCGAAAAGAAGAAAGTTCCAAAATCAATCATCTAAGCTTTCACCTGGGACGAAGTGAAAGAGTAGCATCGACATATATACACTACCAAATGTAAAATGGATGGCTAGTGGGAAGCTGCTGCATAGCACAAGTAGATCAGCTGGGTGCTTTGTGACCACCTAGAGGGGTGGGATAGGGAGGATGGGAGGGAGGCTCAAGAGGGAGGGGATATGGGCATATATGTATACTTATAGCTGGAGGGGATATGGGGATATATGTATATTTATAGCTGATTTACATTTTTGTACAACAGAAACTAACAAAATGTTGTAAAGCAATTATACTTCAATAAAGATATTTAAAAATTTAGAAAAAGAAAAGCAAATTAAAGTCAAAGTAAGTAAAAATGGGAATTTAAAAAGAGCTGTCAGAACTCAACAGTAAATAAACAATAAGAATAAAATAATAAAACTAAAAGCTTTCTTTAAACAAGATCAGTAAATCTGATAAAGCTCTAGCTTTGCTGATCAAGAAAACAGAAGAGAAGCAGAGTTTAAAAATAATATGAATGAAAGTGGAGGCACCATATTGTATCCTACAGGCTTTAAAAGGACAATAAAGGAATATTACCCACAAATTTATGCAAGATAAATTACTAAAACTGACTAAGGTACAAATGGAAAATCTGAGTAGCTCTATGTCCCTATGAAAGAACTTGAAATCATCAATTAAAACACTTCTCAGAAGGAAAACTCCAAGCCCAGATGGCTTCTCTGGTAAATTCTATGAAACATTTAAGAAGAATAATACCAATACCACACAAACTATTACAAAAATTTGAAGAGGAGGAAATGCTAACCAATTCATTTTATGAGGCCTTCATTACCCTTATAACAAAACCAAATGAAAATATTACAATAAAAAAAAAACTAGACACCAACATCCCTTGTGAACACAGGTTTAAAAATCCTTAGCAAAATGTTAGCACATTTAATTCAGTAATAGGTTAAAATTATAATACTTGATGACCAGTTGGGTTTTATCCTGCTGGGAGGAGAATTTGCAGAGAAGCCCTACTCTCCCCTGTCTCTGGACCCCACACCTCCCCCGACCAGGCTGCTTTCCTGCCCTCCTGTGTGTGGATGGGGATCTGCAGCAGCAAAGCCCCACCTAGGGCATCCTCAGATCCCACACCCAGACTTTCACTCTGTCTTTATGCATCAGTAAACTTTGATCAATGCTTTCTAATCTGTAGACAAATGGTTCTTAGAGGTTCAAGAGCAACAGCTTTCGGCCCATGATGTATTGAACCAAGATGTCCTGCACCAACACACTTTACCCCACCCCTCTTTTTCACCTTCATTGACGTACAATTGACATGTAACATTGTAAGATTTTTAAAGAGTGCAGCCTGATGACTTAATATACATATACATTGTGAAAGGCTTCTCCCCCATTGAGATAATTACAGGTCCATTACCTCACATATTTACCTTTTCTTGTGTTCATGAGAACATTTAAGTACTACTCTCTTAGCAAGTTTCAATTATACAATCCATTGTTATCAACTTTAGTCACCATGTCACCCATTAGATCCTCAGACCTTATTCATCTTATAACTGAAAATTTGTACCTTCTGTTTCAGCCTCTCCCTATTCCCCCCGCCCCCCCCCCCCCCCCGCCTCCTGGCAACCACCTTTTAATTCTGTTTCTAATCAGTTTGAGGTTTTTTGTTGTTGTTTGTTTTTTTAGATTCCGCATATAAGTATACAGTATTTGCCTTTCTCTGTCTGGCTTATTGCACTTAAAATAATGCTCTCCAGTTTCATCCACATTGTCTCAAATGACAGGATTTCCTTTCTTTTAAGGCTGAATAATATCCCATTATATCTATATAATAATATACTATATATGTAATATAAACTATATGATATAATATATAAAATATATATCTGCACATTTTTTGTTCCATTCATCTGTGGGCAGAACATAGGTTATTGCCATACCTTGGCTATTGCAAATAATGCTGCAATGAACATGTACCTCTATCTATTTTTACCTTTATTTCTCCTACTAAAAACATGCTAAATGCAGGGAATTCAGAAATTTTGGAAAAGTGAAAAGCACAAAGTCAAAGAACCACCATGGTCCTATCAATCAGAGGTAATCCCTGGTCATATTTTGTACACAATACTATTAATATACAAAGCCTTAAGCAAATTCATGTTATTTTCTGACTAGTATTATGCTTGGAATGAACTTAATAACCCTCAAAAGATAAATAACTAATTTGTTTTCCCTAATATTTAAGCAATTTCCCGAGAACCATTTAATTATTTCATACATAACATTACTTGTCATATAATAAATAATTATATATATTAAGTTTTATTATAATCTTACTATTCTCTTCCATAGACTTATTTTTCTATTACCTAATTTTGAACAATGTGACTTCATAACATGTTCTAATATCTGGTGGTGCAAGATTTACCTAAATATTTTTCTTTTTCAACTTACTTTTATTCATTTCACATGGTTATTCTTCTAGATGAAATATATAAAATATTTTTTTCAATTTGCAAAACTTCATTCAGAAGACTGATTGGGATTGCATTACATTTATAGATTGACTCAGGGAGTAAATAAAAATTTCCCAATCCGTATTCCCATTCCCAAGTTAGATGATCTGTTTTTTTTTCTCCCACTCTCTCTCTCTTTTGTGGTATATAGTATAGTTTTAATATCAATATTTTCCTAGCTTTCTTAAATAAATTATAAGGCACTTAACATGGGGCTATTTTCCTTAATAAAGTTTTGAAATAACTGCTCATGTTTGAAACCTTGAAAATATTTTAGAGAAAAATATTCTATGAGTTTTAATGTTTATTCTTCATTTATTTATTTATTTAACAATGAGTCACATTCACAGAAAGAGAGAGAAGATGAAAAGGCAAGGGCTATGTACCAGATGAAGGAACAAGATAATATCCCAGAAAAACAACTAGATGAAGTGGAGATAGGCAACCTTCCAGAAAAAGAATTCAGAATAATGAAAGTGAAGATGATCCAGGACCTCAGAAAAAGAATGGAGGCAAAGATGGAGAAGATGTAAGAAATGTTTAACAAGGACCTAGAAGAATTAAAGAACAAACAAACAGAGATGAACAATACAATAACTGAAATGAAAACTACACTAGAAGGAATCAATAACAGAATAACTGAGGCAGAAGAATGGATAAGTGACCTGGAAGAGAGAATGGTGGAATTCACTGCTGCAGAACAGAATAAAGAAAAAAGAATGAAAAGAAATGAATACAGCCTAAGAGACCTCTGGTACAACATTAAACACAACAACATTCACATTACAGGGGTCCCAGAAGGAGAAGAGAGAGAGAAAGGACCAGAGAAAATATTTGAAGAGATTATAGTCGAAAACTTCCCTAAGATGGGAAAGGAAATAGCCACCCAAGTCCAGGAAGCACAGAGAGTCCTACACAGGATAAACCCAAGGAGAAACATGCCGAGACACATAGTAATCAAACTGGCAATGATTAAAGACAAAGAAAAATTATTGAAAGCAGCAAGGGAAGAGTGACAAATAATGTACAAGGGAACTCCCATAAGGTTAAGTGCTGATTTCTCAGCAGAAACTCTACAAGCCAGAAGGGAATGGCATGATATACTTAAAGTGATGAAAGGGAAAAACCTACAACCAAGATTACTCTACCTGGCAAAGATCTCATTCAGATTCTTTATAGACAAGCAAAAACTAAGAGAATTCAGCACCACAAAACCAGCTCTACAACAAATGCTAAAGGAACTTCCCTAAGTGGGAAACACAAGACAAGAAAAGGACCTACAAAAACAAACCCAAAACAATTAAGAAAATTGTCATAGGAACATACATATTGATAATTACCTTAAATGTGAATGGATTAAATGCTCCAACCAAAAGACATAGGCTTGCTGAATGGATACAAAAACAAGACCATCTACATGCTGTCTACAAGAGGCCCACTTCAGACCTAGGGACACATACAGACTGAAAGTGAGGGGATGGAAAAAGATATTCCATGCAAATGGAAATCAAAAGAAAGCTGGAGTAGTAATACTCATATCAGATAAAATGGACTTTAAAATAAAGAATGTTACAAGAGACAAGGAAGGATACTACATAATGATCAAGGGATCAATCCAAAAAGAAGATATAACAATTATAAATATATATGCACCCAACATAGGAGCACCTCAATACATAAGGCAACTGCTAACAGCTATAAAAGAGGAAATCAACTGTAACACAATAATAGTGGGGGACTTTAACACCTCACTTATACCAATGCACAGATCATCCAAAATGAAAATAAATAAGGAAACAGAAGCTTTAAAGGACACAATAGACCAGATAGATTTAATTGAAATTTATAGGACATTCCATCCAGAAACAGCAGATTACAATTTCTTCTCAAGTGCGCACGGAACATTCTCCAGGATAAATCACATCTTGGGTCACAAATCAAGCCACAGTAAATTTAAGAAAATTGAAATCATATCAAGCATCTTTTCTGACCACAACACTATGAGATTAGAAATGAACTACAGAGAAAAAAATGTAAAAAACACAAACACATGGAGGCTAAACAATACGTTACTAAATAACAAAGAGATCACTGAAGAAATCAAAGAGGAAATCGAAAAACACCTAGAGACAAATGACAATGCAAACACGACAATCCAAAGCCTATGGGATGCAGCAAAAGCATTTCTAAGAGGGAAGTTTACAACTATACAAGCCTACCTCAAGAAACAAGAAAAATCTCAGATAAACTATCTAACCTTACACCTAAAGGAACTAGAGAAAGAAGAACAAACAAAACCCAAAGTTAGCAGAAGGAAAGAAATCATAAAGATCAGAGCAGAAATAAATGAAATAGAAACAAAGAAAACAATAGCAAGGACCAATAAAACTAAAAGCTGGTTCTTTGAGAAGATAAACAAAATCGATAAACCATTAGCCAGACTCATCAAGAAAAAGAGGGAGAGGACTCAAATCAATAAAATTAGAAATGAAAAAGGAAGTTACAACAGACACCACAGAAATACAAAGCATCCTAAGAGACTACTACAAGCAACTCTATGCCAATAAAATGGACAACCTGGAAGAAATAGACAAATTCTTAGAAAGGTATAACCTTCCAAGACTGAACCAGGAAGAAATAGAAAATATGAACAGACCAATCACAAGTAATGAAATTGAAACTATGATTAAAAATCTTCCAACAAAGAAAAGTCCAGGACCAGATGGCTTCACAGGTGAATTCTATCAAACATTTAGAGAAGAGCTAACACCCATCCTTCTCAAACTCTTCCAAAAAATTGCAGAGGAAGGAATTCTCCCAAACTCATTCTATGAGGCCACCATCACCCTGACACAAAAACCAAATAAAGATACTACAAAAAAAGAAAATTACAGACCAATATCACTGATGAATATAGAGGCAAAACTCCTCAACAAAATACTAGCAAACAGAATCCAACAACACATTAAAAGGATCATACACCATGATCAAGTGGGATTTATCCCAGGGATGTAAGGATTCTTCAATATACATAAATCAATCGACATGATAAACTATATTAACACATTGAAGAATAAAAACCATATGATCATCTCAATAGATACAGAAAAAGCTTTTGACAAAATTCAACACCCATTTATGATAAAAACTCTCCGGAAAGTGGGCATAGAGGGAACCTACCCCAACATAATAAAGGCCATATATGACAAAACCCACAGCAAACATCATTCTCAATGGTGAAAAACTGAAAGTATGTCCTCTAAGATCAGGAACAAGACAAGGATGTCCACTCTCACCACTATTATTCAGCATAGTTTTGGAAGTCTTAGCCATGGCAATCAGAGAAGAAAAAGAAATAAAAGGAATACAAATTGGAAAAGAAGAAGTAAAATTGTCACTGTTTGCAGATGACATGATACTATACATAGAGAATCCTAAAGATGCTACCAGAAAATTACTAGAGCTAATCAATGAATTTGGTAAAGTTGCAGGATACAAAATTAATGCACAGAAATCACTTGCATTCCTATACACTAATGATGAAAAATCTGCAAGTGAAATTAAGGAAATACTCCCATTTACCATTGCAACAAAAAGAATAAAGTACCTAGGAATAAACCTATATAGGGAGAAAAAAGACATGTATGCAGAAAACTATAAGACACGGATGAAAGAAATTAAAGATGATACAAACAGATATACCACGTTCTTGGATTGGAAGAATCAATATTGTGAAAATGACTATACTACCCAAAGCAATCTACAGATTCAATGCAATCCCTATCAAACTACCACTGGCATTTTCCACAGAACTAGAACAGAAAATTGCACAATTTGTATGGAAACACAAAAGACCCCGAACAGCCAAAGCAATCTTGAGAAAGAAAAACAGAGCTGAAGGAATCAGACTCCCTGACTTCAGACTATACTACAAAGCTGCAGTAATCAAGGCAATATGGTACTGGCACAAAAACAGAAACATAGATCAATGGAACAAGATAGAAAGCCCAGAGATAAACCCACTCACCTATGGTCAACTAATCTATGACAAAGGAGGCAAGGATACGCAATGGAGAAAAGACAGTCTCTTCAATAAGTGATGCTGGGAAAACTGGACAGCTACATGTAAATGAATGAAATTAGAACACTCCCTAACACCATACACAAAAATAAACTCAGAATGGGTTAGAGACCTAAATGTAAGACTGGACACTATAAAACTCTTAGAGAAAAACATAGGAAGAACACTCTTTGACATAAATCACAGCAAGATCTTTTTTGATCCACCTCCTAGTGTAATGGAAATAAAAACAAAAATAAACAAATGGGAAACTTCAGAGCTTTTGCACAACAAAGGAAACCATAAACAAGACGAAAAGACAACCCTCAGAATGAGAGAAAATATTTGCAAACGAATCAACGGATAAAGGATTAATCTCCAAAATATGTAAACAGCTCATGCAGCTCAATATTAAAGAAACAAATAACCCAATCCAAAAATGGGCAGTAGACATTTCTCCAAAGAAGAGGTACAAATGGCCAAGAAGCACATGAAAAGCTGCTCAACATCACTAATTATTAAAGAAATACAAATCAAAACTACAATGAGGTATCACCTCACACCAGTTAGAATGGGCATCATCAGAAAATCTACAAACAAAAAATGCTGGAGAGGGTGTGGGGAATAGGGAACCCTCTTGCACTGTTGGTGGGAATGTAAATTTATAGAGCCACTATGGAGAACAGTATGAAGGTTCCTTAAAAAACTAAAAATAGAATTACCACATGATCCAGCAATCCCACTACTGGGCATATACCCAGAGAAAACCATAATTCAAAAAGACACATGCACCCCAATGTTCACTGCAGCACTATTTACAATAGACCGGTCATGGAAGCAACCTACATGCCCATCGACAGACGAATGGATAAAGAAGATGTGGTACACATATACAATGGAATATTACTCAGACATAAAAAGGAATGAAATTGGGTCTTTTGTAGAGACATGGATGGATCTAGAGACTGTTGTACAGAGTGAAGTAAGTCAGAAAGAGAAAAACAAATATTGTATGTTAGCACATATATGTGGAACCTAGAAAAATGGTACAGATGAACCAGTTTGCAGGGCAGAAATTGAGACACAGATGTAGAGAACAAACGTATGGACACCAAGGGGGGAAAGCGGCGGGGGTGGTGGTGGTGTGATGAATTGAGCGATTGGGATTGACATGTATACACTGATGTGTATAAAATTGATGACTAATAAGGACCTGCTGTATAAAAAAAATAAATAAAATAAAATTCAAAAATTAAAAATAACAAAACAAAACAATGAGTGCATTTAGGGTTGTGAATTCTTTCTAAGACTTACTTTGGTTGCATCTCATGAGTTTGAATTTGTAGTGATCTCATTATCTTTATTTTCTAAATTTTCAATATTCAGCTTATTGGATTTTTTTTGCATTTGCTATTTCTACTCCAAATTAGAGGGTATAGATGGAGTTTTACAAGAATACACACTATTTAATTTCCACATTAACTCATTAATTTTTAGCAAGAGGTGTCTCCCACCAGACAAACTATTCCTAACAGAAATTCCCCAAAATCTGTGACATGCACCTTTAAAGTCCGATAGTTTTCTGATCATTTTATTTAGTACTGGGAGAGAGGGTCTGAAGCCTATAAGCAAATCACCATGGTTTCCAAGACTGCTCCTTAGAGGCAACTTTGAACTGTGCCCAATTTGTTTTGACATGGCAACTAGACTGCTCATTCTTCAGGTTTCAATCCAACCCTCCCTTCCTTGGGGAGACCTTTCCCATTACTCCCTATGAGGCTCAGTTTCTCCCAACAGTCCCTTCCTTGCATCCTGAATATCTTTTAAAATAATCTTCTTTCCCCTCTAGAGTGTAAGATCCATGAGATCTAGTACTGCATCTGCCTAGTTTGCTACCACATCTCCAGGGCATAGCCTGACACATTGTTGTTAGTGGGCTCTTAGTAAGTATTTGTTATCTGAATCCTGGAGGGCAGGGATCTTGCCATCTCTTGTCTCATTTCCCTCCGTGCAGTTCTAGATGCAGAGCAGATGCCCAATAAATACCTCATTTCAGAAAAGTACATGGAATTGATTAGTTTTCCATTTTCCAGTTACTCTAATCTGTTCCAGGGAGCCTCAGAAACCGAATTTTTATTTTATTATCTTTAGACTCTATAACTCAACAGCTGGGAAAAAAAAAAAAAACTAAAGGTTGTTTGACCTCAAACTCTGACAGTAACATGTTGATGCTAATTCAGGCATATAAATAAAATTTTTTAATTCCAAGAAAATTGATCTTCCTTGTTTCCTTGAGTTTGCCTTAATTGTCACAAATATCTTTTTTTTAAGAGTTCTTCTTTATATCTAAACTTACTCCTGTTTGTCTCAATGTCACGAATTTGGTCCTTGATTTCCCCCTAGGTATTTTTAGCTATTTCTGGTATAATTACTGCCTGGCCAAGGTTGTGTCTGTCTGACAGACAGAGAGACAGAAAGACAGACAGTATGCCCACCTTTAAACTCAAGGAACTCCCTCTTTTTCCCTTGAAAAGCTAGAGGCAGATCTTGCAAACAGAATTCTTTGCAAAGGCCATGGGATCAAAGATAGAAACTGCACTACAAAATTGTCTCTTGAAGCCATATCATCTTTCCCCTGGAACTTGCAAAGGCCAAGTAGACAATTGCCTTCATGGCAGGAAAAATTTCTGACTGACTTTCTTACCTCCAATTCTCTTTTTCCCACAGGTCAAATTCAAGCTCACCATTTTATCTAAGGCACTGATTTACAGCTCTGAAGACTCCTGTCGTATGAGACATGATAACTGTCATGGCACAGTGAGCCACAGTCAGCCTCCAACACCTGAGCTTGGATTAGTGATGTTTTGAGTACATGATACTTAGGACTGATAAGTTTTGGGGTTTTTTTTTGTGGTACGCAGGCCTCTCACTGTTGTGGCCTCTCCCATTGCGGAGCACAGGCTCCGGACGTGCAGGCCCAGCGGGTCCAGCCACTCCGTGGCATGTGGGATCCAGCCACTCCGTGGCATGTGGGATCCTCCCGGACCGGGGCACGAACCCGCGTCCCCCGCATCAGCAGGCGGACTCTCAACCACTGCGCCACCAGGGAAGCCCCAGGACTGATAAGTTTTGAATGGGAAGAAACATCAGAAAATACCTGGAGCTTAGGATACTCCACTTTAAGGTAGGGCAGGGGGAGACCGACCTAGGTCATAATAAATTATAAGGAAATCAAGTTTTTTGGAACTAAAATGGGGTTCCAAGCAGAGTAAGAGCAGTCAAAGTTGAGACAGAAGGGCCTGGATAAGTCAGCATCTATGAGTGGAAGTTACAAGGAATGACTTCCCACACTCCTAAGGACAAATGCCTTACACAGGGGTAGCTTTCCAAAAGTATATTAAGACATTTCATAAGGTGATGCCTTCCTAGTCCTTGGAGGCCTAGTGACCTAGTGATGGTTCTGTCCTGGAGAGGCCGGCATTAGCTTTGAAAGAGGATGATGCTCTGTGAGGTTCCTCTGACCCAGTATTGTAGAATGACTGTTCACGGTGGCCCAGACTACAGGGTAAGAATACATCCATTTCTCTATCACTCACCTAAACAGAAGCTTTCAACGGAATCTTTTAAAGTATGTAGTGGTTGAGGATATGGGGAGGGGGAAGGGTAAACTGTGACAAAGCGAGAGAGAGGCATGGACATAAAAAAATAAATAAATAAAAATAAATAAATAAAGTATGTAGTGGCCATCCATCAGTCTCTCTCCTAGTACCCATGTCCCCTGTGTCCTTTCCCAACAGCCCATAATTTCCATTGTTTTCCTTAAATTATTACATAATTTTCCTTATGGTTCTGATGAAGTCAAATCCATCCCCAGCTCCAGGGATGGAACATGTGACTCTGCTTGAGATTATCAGGATATTCGATTGCCCAAACCAGCACAATGGTTTTAATGATTCAAACTGACTTTGGTTCCTCCAATCAAGTGAGAGAAGAAGCACGCTGCCCTGGGAACTGTTGGCAGTCAAGTCATCTTGTGATCGTGAGATGAAGCCAAACCTACAGAAGGCAAGGGCTAGAGCTTGGTGATGTCGTTGAGCTGCCAGATCAGTCAAGACTGTGTTGAGTCTGTCCAATCTCTGAACATTTGTGAACCAATCAATCAGTTAACCAGCAAATTCCTTTCCTTGGATAAGCCAAGTTGAGTTGGGTTTCTCTCCTTTGCAGCTGCACATACTCTATCTGACGAGCATTTCTCTGGTTCCAGGCTCCCATACTAAATCAGTAAATGATTCCTTGACATTTATTCCAGGGTTTGACCAGGATCCTCCCCTCTCCTGAGACCTGGGGTATGAGCTCTCCCTGGTGGTGGCAGGGACCATTCTTTGCACCAAAAAATCCTCCCCTGGGTGGGAGGGAGCCTGGAAATGCAGGCCCAGCATCCGGGAAGCAACCTTGTGCTCCTCCCACCCACTCATCTGGCCACCAGCAACCCTGTCATTTCCCTGCCACTGGGCTGGCTCAGACAAAGCTCTAGTTGAAGAGATTACAGACAGATGCTCTGGCACAAATCAGAGACCCCGTGGAAGGAAAGCAGTCAGGTTTTCTCTTAAGCGACAGCCATCATTTTCAGCAGGCAGGGTAATTACAGGTTTGCCCTTCTCAGTGCAAGCTATCTGAAGGTAAAACAATGGTGAGCAGCGTGTGCCTGCTTCAAACAACGGAGGGGAGAGGCGGGGACAGAAGGATTCCATCTCTTTTAATTTATTTTAATAAAGCAGGGGTTTTCCAAAAGGCCAAAGGGTCTCATTTGCCACAATGTGGTTGAGATCTGCCAACAGCTTCCCTATACCTCCTCTTTCCCCATAATTCAACCGGAGCCACAGATGGAAGCACTCAGCCAGCATCTTCCTTTTCTTGGCCCTTTCTGAATCCTTCCTCTCTCACTGCCTCAGCTGGAGAGGAAAGCTCTCACCCTTTAAAAGCAAGCCTTCTCATCCTTGCTTTGCTCCACACCCCTGAGCTCCCGTGAGGCTCACCTCCCTCCAGGTCCCTCCCTGGCCAACCCCTGCCCTACAGCCCCTCCTGGATATTCAGAAACAGTGGGACCTCTATATTTGCCTTTATTTTTACTGCACTCACCTGGCCCTCCAGCTGAGCAGACAGTCCCATGAGGGCCATGCCCTGGTCTTCTCTTCTCCGGAGACCCAGGGGCCATCCTAGCAGATGGTGGATATGTAAGAGGGAGTGAGCAGCCTCTGTGTTATATCTGAGGAAGATATGTTCTTAGAATGACCAGAAAAAGAAGACAGAACAATCCTGAACAGACTAAGAGACTACCATTGCCATGCTTTCCAGCCAGTAATAAAACTCCCCCTTCTGAGCTCTGAAACACGCTCACCACCCCAGGTGCTGACCCCCAGACCAGCCCCACCCTCCCCCTTGGTCCCAGCCAATGCTCCAGACGTCTGGAACTTTCTTCAAGAGATTTCTTCTCCTATTCTTCCACCACAAGTTGCCTCCAAATCTCAAAGCCCAGAAACACAAATACCACCTTATCAGCTTTTCCTGAAGAGCAGAAATAGCAAGAATTTAGTAAAAGCTGTATGCCTCTGGGAGGGGATTTGGGACCATTTCTAGCAAATGGATGGTTTATTTTTCTACCTGGGGCTGTGGAAAATGAGTTCCCAAGTAAGCCAATCTCAGTTGTCACTTGGAGGCAGGGTCCTTCACCTTGCTCCCCTCATCAACAGAGAAGCGGGCAGCCCTGCCCCTCCTTTCTTCTGTCGGCGCTCTCCCTAAGATTTCTTACTCCCTCCAGACAACCGCAGGGAGAGGTGCAGCCCACAGAGGCTGTGCAGCTCCCTCCCCTCTTTGGGCTGTGAGTGCATGTCCTGGGGATGGCCTCTCTGCAGGCTGTGCCTCCTGACTCCAGGCCAGCGACCTTCTCCATCACCCAGCAACCCTCTTGCCCACTCCCTCATATGCGCCTGCTACTTGTTTGGGGCAGAGAATGTTGACAACTGATCTCCTTCATGAAGACCTCTCTTCCTTCCAGTGCCTTCCTCCATAAAATGCTGGGCCATGTTCTAGAACCCGGCAGTGTGTGCAGGCTTGATTGGATTTGAGGAAAGGAGCTTCCCTTCTCCAGGGCTGCATCCAGAGCCACCCTCTCTAGCCGCCACCCATCTCTCATCTCAGTCCTCCTTCCTCATCCCATCTCCCCTGAATTGATGTGAAGGACCTTCTCTAGAAGGGCCTTGAGCTGGAGATACCCCCCCAGCAGGCTGCCATGCCTGCCTCTCTCCATTCATGGATCCTGGACCATTGCCTTGGGCTTTGGCTGAAATGTCTATCTCTGAAGATCTCAGACACCCAGTTTGTTTCCCACCATCTTCCATATGGGCAGGAAATACCACCATGAGCCATCCAAACTGGACCCATTTTGAAGAATCAAAAGGAGGGTCCAAGTAAGTGTCACTGCACAACCTAGTTTTGAGAAGCATCCTGCTATGAAGGGGTCAAGTCCTGGCATAATGCTGCATAGGCCTTTCTGAGGCACCCAAAGACCTAGAGCAGATACTACGTAAAAACAATGGGCCATCACAGAGAGGGAGTCTGGGTGCTAGAGATTTCAGACACTTGAAATTCATCTATCCTAGGCATTTCTTCCTCTGTGCTTAAACACACTCGTGCTAGAGAGGAAATTGAGTCCATATGCATGGATTCTTTTAAACCTCAAGCAGCCACATGTTTTCTGGATCCATTTAATTGTCCATGAAACCCCAGAGTCGTCTGCAACATGGAGGGCACCCAGAGGAACCCCATCTCTATCATTGCCACAGACCACACCCTGCCAGAGCCAGCCACATCCCTGGGCACTGTGGGTGGCTGGGCAGATGGGGCTGCGCCAGGACCTACTGTTAGCATTGTCAGTTCACATGTGTATCCTGCTGACAACTGGTCCAGAATGGGAAGGGCAATCACAGGCTGCTCTGACTTCTTCCAGACTTTGTTTCTGAAGGCAAGACTACTGTAAATGTCTGGACTAAGATTCTGAAGACCTGGTGTTGTTCCAGCTGTGAGAGGTCAGACAAGCCACTCAACCCCCCTAATCTCAGCTTCTTCCTCCCTCAAACAGGGCTAATGACACCCGCCTCATCCACTTCTGCAGCATGTTGAAATGAGGATTAGGAAAGGGAGAAGAGACACTTCTATCCACACTCGAGCCTTACTTTCCTTCCCCTTAAGTCCTGTAGTGGAGAGAGCAGGACTTGGTTTGGGGTACAGGAACCACCAGCAGTGTGCATTCATTGCCCTGCAGTTTACACACTGCTTTCATCTGGATTAACTGGATTACTTTTTACAACACTCAAGAGAAGACAGGTGTTATTATGACGCCCATCGAGGACACCCCCAAGTCCCATGGAGACGCGGCGATTTGTTCGGGACCCTACATCCCATGAAGTATCAAGGCTGCCCCCAAAGCCAGCCGTGTAGCCCTAGCCTTTCCACTTTACCACTGGGTTTCTCTGCCAGTCAGCACAACCCAAAGCCCTCCTCTGAGATAGTTGGTGCTCAGGTGGTGCTGGTGATGGTACCTCTGCCGCAGCAGCTCAGTCGCCCACCCCCTCTCACTGTTGCAGACCATACTGTGGTCCAGAGCTGTGCTCCCATCACTTCTAGGAAGGCATGAGCAGTCCACCTGAGGTTTTGAGATCAGCTCAAATCTTGGCTTTAATGGAAGCAGGTGTCTGGTCCAGTGATGGGGGTCCCTCAGGCCAGCCCATTACCAGCCTATGATCAGCAGGCTGATGTGAGCCAGGCCTTTACTGTAAGGGTCACATATGACAAATGCCATGCACTAACCACAGAAACACATATTTAAGCAAAAACTCATGGGCTTAACCAGACAAGTGGTAGGGACATCAGGTCTGACTTGATTCGGGACTGAAAAAAAGCCACTAGTTCTAACTCCCTTATCACGTCCCTCATTATCACAAGATGCCTGTAGTTTCTTCCACTTCTGCATGCACTGATTCACATCTCAAAGAAAGAGCATCTGCTTTTCCCCTGGAAGTCCCAACACAGACCCTACTTGTCCACTTGAGTCAAGTGACTATCTTGAACCAATCCATGTGCTCTGGGGGGACTGTGCTGAGGTGATTGGCTCCAGCTTAAGTCACGTACTCCATCTGTGGGTGGGACCAGACTGAGGGAGGATCAAACCATTCAAGCATATGGGCTGAGAGTGACAGAGGGAGAGTTCTCCAAGGGAAATTAAGATGTGATAACTAACAGACAAGCAAATGAAGCCAGGCATCCGAAAACCCAAATATCCACCTGAGACACAAGGGAAATCTCATTCTTTCTCTAATGCAGTAGTTGGTGAACTTGTCCTGCAAATGGCCAGAGAGAAAATATTTTAGGCTTTGCCGGCCATAAGGTCTCTGTCAAAACCACTCAACTCTGCCGTGGTACTGTGGAATCAGCTAGACAACACATAGATGGATGAGTGTGGCTGTGTTCCAACAGAACTTAATATTTAGGGACACTAAAATTTGAATGTTGTATAATTTTCACGTGTCACAAAATATTATTCTCCTTTTGAGTTTTTCAACCTTTTAAAAAATTTAAAAACTATTCTTCACGGGCTTCCCTGGTGGCGCAGTGGTTGAGAGTCCACCTGCCGATGCAGGGGACACGGGTTCGTGCCCCGGTCCGGGAAGATCCCACATGCTGCGGAGCAGCTGGGTCCGTGAGCCATGGCCGCTGAGCCTGCGTGTCTGGAGCCTGTGCTCCGCAACGGGAGAGGCCACAACAGTGAGAGGTCCGCGTACTGAAAAACAAAACAAAACAAAACAAAAAAAGTCATGAGGTCCAGGTAAAATCCTGCAACTAGGGAGCACGAATAAGACAGAACTTGAAGAAATCATTGGAACAAAGTGAAAGTTAGCGATTTACCTATATCGTCTCCCACACTAATTTACACAGAGAAGTCTATTAATCATTCTGTGTGCAGAAAGGAAATCGCATTCTCAGCATAAACATAAATTATCAGCCTAAAACTCAAATTCCTTCCAAGGGATGGGGCAGGCTAAAAGTTTTGAATAGCTCAAATAGAACAAATGGATGAGAGGAGATAATGCATCTTTTGAAATACAAACCTGAAAAGATGCTATGCTCAATTACACTGACAAAAGATTTGGGATCCAGCAATATCCTCCGTGGAATTCGGCGGCTAAACAGGAACGCTAAATCACAGACTCTAACTTAAGCAAGAGTAATCTCGCATAAGCCACATTACATGCGCCTCCACTGGGAGTTTGAATCTGCTCTGATGTTTACAAAATGCTTTTCTCCATCTCTGTTGGAAGGTGAGCTTGTCTGCTAAGACCCTTGCACCTCCAAGTTCCCAAAATGAGACTGGGGTGCTTTGGAAAGAAAACAGAGTCAAGGAGGGTCATGAGGAGGACGGAGGTGTTAAAGGGTGGAGTCAGGACTCTTCAGAGAGAGGAGTTTCAGTTCCAAGTAGCAGTGATGGGGAAAGAAGATGCCGGGAAGGAAAATGAGGGGATTTGGTGACCAGGAAGAGAAAGAACTGGCATGTGGCTGGAGGTCCACCGTGTCACCCTAGGCACAGGCGAGGAGAACCATGACGCTGCCACCCCCCACCTGACCCCTGCTCTCAGCTCCTGAAGTTAGAACAGGCCCTGTAAATCTCTAACTCGTCCTCCCCAGCCAGCCTCTGGGTCCCAGAAGGGGAAGGGATGACCTCACGTGCTTCCCCACCGTCTGCAGTGCAGCTGCTGCATGGTAGGTATTCGTTTAACACCCAAGCAGCAACATCCAGAGACGGGTGTGTGTTAGGTCACCAGAAGAATAGAAAAGAAAGGTTAGACCTTGGAAAACAAGAGCGGCCACATGTTTCCAGAAGGCAGGCTGAGATTCTACGTGATTTATTGGTCGCTGCCATGACAAGTGTGAAAGGCCAACCCTCGGAATTTGTACCTCAGGTATCCTGAGAGGGAGACAGATGAGCTAAAGGAAAGAAAAAAAGGTGTGGGGTGGACTCTAGAGAAACAACCGTGATCTGTGCAGCGTCCAAGGGCAAAATCGGGACTTAGAGATGAAAGGCATGGGGAGGCTGGTTTGAGCAGCAGATGGGGTGTTCTGGAGTGTCAGGGGCTACATGTGGACAATGGAGCTTCCCGCCATGGAAGCTGGTTGTACAGCAGTAAGAGAATTGTCCCCAAAAATGTTACCTGGGAAGCAGTTAAACTGAAGGTCTAAATTACTTTCACCTTTAGCCATTTTGCCATCTCCAGATTTGAAGGAAGTGAGAAACGGAGTCAGGAGGCAGAGAGAGATGCTTAGGCTTCATGGCTGCTTGAGCTGGATTGGAGAATAAGCCTTGACCTTCAGCTGAAGTTGGACTCCCTCATTCTCCCCCAGCTCCAGCCCGGACTTAGGGCCCAGGTGTGGGGCAGACAGATACGCAGCCAGCGGCAATGGTGGTAGTGACCTGCCCTACATGCCATGGGACATAGGGCCCAGGAACCTCAGGGACGAGCTTCTTCCTGCTTCCGGAAGGCAGGTAGGTCATGCCTGGGTGTACTCTCCACTGGGTCACACAAGGAGAAGTATCTGACTTTCAGAGACATCCCGTGGGAGGGCAGCCAGACAGCCCTGGAAAGGGCACTGGGAACTTGGGGGACCGGAGGGGTGCTGGCCTTCCATCCAACATGAACTTTGGGGGCATCGCAGGAAACCGGACCCATGCTTTCGGGAGTTGGGGTTTCCGGGGAAGGTGCTAGCCTCTAGGTCCTGGAACAGAGGACACATGACAAACAGCTCTCCAGCCATCTGCTGAGGAAATACCAGGGTAAATTAAAACGAGAGTGGATTTGTGACTTCTGTCTTTTCCAAAAAGATAGTGTTGGCAGGTTTATGAGAAAACCATTCCCAAACACCTTGAATTTATATGGCACGCTTATTTCAAAAGCTCTTCCACATCTGTTAGCTCTTTGAAGCCCCTGGAGGCAGGTAGGGCAGGGGGAGAGCTGGGTGGGGGAACAAGCCCCAGAGAGCTTGGACCTCGGGGCCCCCTGGGGAGAGGCTGGAGTGGCCCGTGGTGCCCTGACACTCCACACAGGCCCAAAGGGCTTCTCCTCCTCCCAGAGCTCTGGCTAAGGGCCACATGTCATAAGGCTGGAAGCAAAGTGACCACTTAAGAGCTGGGCGGTCTCAGCCCTGGGAGCGCCCCTTTCTCACACACGCCGCCCTGCACCCCTGAAAATTAGCCAAGTCTTGGAGGTAAAGGAATAATGGCTCTTCAGACAGAAACAAACAGAGGCTGATTGACAAGGAGGCCCCTCATAATCAGTGCTGCAGTAAACTATACTAATTATGGTGTCAATTGGTAACATTATAAAGGTTGAAGCTACATAATGAAAAAACAGCATACACACAGGCAGAGCGAGTTCAGCAAATGTAATTACAGGGTGACATTATTGGCAAATAGTATTTTATGAGGGATTAAGAGGGATGTGACATAAACACATTCCTAAACTTACAAGCTGCTCAGGGGTGGGAGGACCTGAAACTGGCCAAAGGTTCACCCCCGGCCACTACAATTTGGTTAGCTGAGCGCTTCAGGGAGCCCCTGAGGTCTTCTGGGCATCCCCCAAAAGAGATGTTGTTAGGCAGGGATCACTGCTCTCATGCTCTAATTCCTTGTAGGCTGCATAATATCCTTGTTCCTGGCTTGTCCCAAGCTCTTTAGTCCTCAAATCCTAAGATCTACGACGGTCCAAGCCGGAAGGCACCATAGATGTTTACAGCGAGTGTGCTGTGGGATGAGCGCCTGCCCATCCATTATAACAATATTATCCATGTTCAACATTATCCATGGAGCTCAAGCCAAGGTCTCTGTTGTCCCTGTGTTCCCATTCTATGGAAAACCAAAGAAAACTGATAAAGCAAATCAATAAGGCTATTCCAGATTCAGAATGATACCAGGTGCTCTGATAAAAACTGAATGCAGTGATGTGATAGCAGGTGGATGGGAGGGAGTGGAGAGACAGGCTTCCTCCTCGATGGAAGGTCTAGGAGGGCTTCTTGAGGACAGGACACATGACCTCAGTCCTAGGAGCTGAGACCCACAGAAGGAGAGGAAAACTGATCTTCCAAAGATGCCAGCTCCTTACTGGCAGAAAAAGGGAGGAACGCAGGTGCCCTCACTCGAAGCCCGGGGTCTTTCTGTTGCGTCAGGCACTCCCAGCCAGGATGTGGGCCAGAATGGGAAGGGACATCATCAGCCCTAAGGATCTGTGGGGACACTGTGTTCTGCAGATTGAAGGGGCATGAGGGATCACGTAATTCAAAGTCCCTAAAACACTGGAGAATCACATGTGCTGTGTGTGTGATAAAGGAGCTTCCCCCCAGTTCTGGCTGTCTATTGCTACACAGCAAACCACCCCAAACTGAACAGCAATATCTCATTATTTTTCCTATTTCTATGTGTTAACTAGACAGTTCCAGCTCCCAGTCTCTTCTGTGGTTACAGTCAGGTGATGGGGCTGGAGTCATCCAAAGGTCTCTTCACTCATGTGACTGGTGCCTGGGCCAGAATGACTGGAGAGCTGGGAGCTGGCTAGGCACCCCTCCCCGTGGCCCCCCTACACAGCTAGGTTGGGCTTCCTCACAGCATGGCAGTCTCAGGACATGAGGGCTTCTTCCATGGATCCTGGCTTCCTCCAGGGTAAGTGTTATAAATGGACTAGGCAGAAGCTACAAGTTTCTCAGGACCTAGCGATGAAGAGACAGAACATCCTTTCTGCCACACTCTATTGATGAAGAAAGTCACTAAAGCCATCCCAGACTCAAGGAGAGGGAAATTAGACTCCAGCTTTCAATGGGAGGAGTAGCAAAGAATTTGTAGCAGTCTTTAATCTACCATACACCCTCTGCATTGAAAATACACAGCCTCTATTAAAGTCCTGCTTAGCCTCTTGACAACTTAATAAACGTGTCATTCACACTCAGATTGCCTTCACTTTCCCCCAATTATTCAAAGAATTAGTCTATATTTATTGAGGGCCTTCCAAGTAAAAATGCATCACGCTTGGTACCATGTGCCACACACCATACACAGTGTACAACGTACTGTGCTTTTTTTGCAGGAGCTTACACTCTAGATAAAGTGCCACATACTTCAATTTGTAATAGCTGAACTTATTTTTAAAGTGAAATTTGACATAGAGGTCCAGTATATCAGACAGATCAAGGTGGGACTATTTTGAGTGAGGTGAGAGCCACAGGGCACCTCTGACGAAGCCTGTGCTCAGAGAATCACAATGTGTGTGCCATTGCTAGAGATGGTGAAAGGAAATTAGGGAGTGAAACGTCTCTTCTCCATATAAGAAGCTTTCCTGATGAAAACATATGGACCCAGCCTTACGGGAGAGCTTGTGTGTGTGTATATATATATATTCATTTTTTAATTTTTTAAAATTGTAAATCTATGCCAAACTGGCTTGAACAGAAAGAACACAAGAACAAGTAAGTCCTAGGGTGTTCTTGTTTCAGGTAGGGCTGGATCCAGGGGCTCATGCAACATCATATACTACTTAACATGTAATATACTAACTAACACAGGACTGGGTCTCTCCAGTCATCACCTGTTCTAGCTTCACTCTCAGGGGCACCTTCTCTATGTCTTTGGGAGGACAAGGTGGCCACCAACAGTTCCAGCCTTACTTCTACTGTTGGGCACTTTCCTCAGGCTATTTCCACTAATTCCAGCTCTGATGGGCCTCGCCTGGGTCCTGTGCTTAAACCCACACAATCTGAACGGTCAGTGGATGATGTCCTGCTCTGACTGTTGAAGTTTAGGGCGACATATGCATGCTTGAGCCACAAGTGAGCTGGGGAGGTCACTGGTACTGAGAGTGAAGGAATAAGAATTAGATTCTCTTGCCAGTAGAAGGCAGCCAGGTAGCTGGGCAGGCAAACACACCTGCACAGAAAGGGACAGCAAAGAACTAAGAGGCAGGAGGGCAAGAGGCCAGGTCTGGAAGAGCTGGGCATTCCCTGGTCCCTCCCCACAAGGTGAGAGGAGTGGTCAGCTCTCTTGACCCTATGTCTCTGGGAGGAGGTTTAAAATCAGTGATCAGGACCCCACTTTGGACCCTGGCTCTGGCTCTGCTCTCAGCTCTGTGCCGGGCACCAAGAAGTCCTCTGAGCTTGGGGAATACCCAGAAATGTTCCAGAAAGCCTTTCAGCAGGTGCTTTGGCCTGAAATGCAGCCAGGGACAGGGAAACACAACTGCCATACAGTATCATGAAACATTGCCATTAAGTTTAATGCCTTTGTAACAAAGAATGCCACATTTATTATCACAAATAAATCCGTGGATTTAACACCCATCATGCTTTAGACTTTATTTTTCCATGTAAAATAAATATGGCTAGAGTATAAGATTATGACTGCACCATTATTTTCTAAAACTATTTAATTTAAGCTCAGTCTAACTGCCTCATGCTCTGAACCTGGGCACCCTATCCTGGGGGAATGCTCGCCCCACTGAGTGCAGCAGACAACAAGGTTTCCTGAGTGCTGCACAGGAAACGTCTGGGTTTCATCACTGTTTAACGAATTGTTGCACTCTTTATAGGATAAACAATAAATTGCACATGATTTATCATATTACCCAATAAATCATGTGACAAATCATTAGGCAGAGTGATAAAATCAAGTGTCTTAGAAATATGTTAATCTATGATGCCAATGTGTAAACTAAACAGTTGCTTAAAAACCCTATTTACTAATCATTTTTACATAAAGGAAGATTAACGATTATGTAGATTAAATGTGTACTTATCCTATAAACAGCAGACAGCCATGTGCCCAATTGGCCTTCTCTTTTTAGCAAAGCCCCCCAAAAGCCTCCCTTTGTAGCACGGTTCCTTCTGCCTCCCTCCTCCCTGAATGCGCCTTGATGGGGAAAGGACGCTGAAGAAGCGAGGGCCAGAGAAAGAAGTGGTTAATGAAAAGCGTGTCACCGAGGGGCCTGGCAGAGAGGCTGTTCTCACCGTAAATTCTGTAATACGCTAATTAACACTTTCATTAGGGCTCAGAGACAGGTTCCAATGCTGCCTGCTTCTCCAGCCTGCCTTCGACCCGGCGCTTTTTCTCGTTGGTGACAACTATGTTTATAGCTTCTCTGCCCATCGAGCTGGCTGGCACATCGAATTACCCTCAAGAGAACACGGGCATCACGTCACATTTACGTACCCGATATCATACGTGACGAGCTGTGCCACCGCCAAGGCCTTGAATGCACGTCCTGCAGACGGCAAGCCCACGGAATGCATAGGCAGATATTAAGCTAAATCTTTTTGGAGTCAAGCTTGTTTCACATCAGTTACACAAACATATTGGTTCCTTTAAAAGAACAAATGCTTTGTGAGTAAGGGAAGGACTCCAGGACTCAAACCTGAGAAATCATTCCACGCATCAACTCAGCCCTTCTTTCCTAAGGTTGTTTCTTAGGGGAAGAAGGGGAGAGGTCATTTGGCTTCTAGAATATGAGTTTTGAACCACATTCATTATAAACTATGGACTTTACCAGGCAGTGTAAAGGGAGAGAAAGGGAAGGCCCTGGAGAGGGTAACTAGGAAGACAATGGGAATATCAGAGAAGATATTCGTTTTCCTCTCTTGCATGAAAATGCTGCTAATCTTCTCAAGAGTCCCTCCGATTTTGGATTTCCTCAGTATTACAAATCAAACCCTGAAGCTGATCTTGCAGTGCAGAGAGAACTGAAGCCATCTCAGACGTATTCGAAGACTCCCCTTCTATTTTACATGAAGCCCATGTTAAATTGCTTGAGGAAATGCTAATAGCCAAGGTTTGGGAACCATCATTCCTGGTACCTTGCGAAGTGGCTGTTGAGAGATTGGGAAAATGTTGGGAGATAAGCAGGGTGTCAAGGATTACACCGCATTATCATTCTCCAGAAAAGCTCTAAAGAATGAAACGGATACATTTTACTGACTTCAATTTCCGTGGCCTACTGGGAAAATATTGCCTCCAAGGCAGAAATCCAAGAAATGAGTTTTCACTCGTGGTCTTTAGCCCTTCCCAAGAGACAGGACATTAGGAGTTCAGAGAGGAATGTCGTAGGAGTTCCAAGTCCCTGTATAACCCCAGGTGCCTGGCTTCTCCCCCATGCTGCCCCTGAGAAGCCTCTGTGGCAAAGTGGAGACAACTTTTAGAGGAACTGACCCCAACTGCCAAGATAAAACAAGAAAAGGTTCAAAGTAATTTATATTTCTAAATGCCCAGAAAAGAAATAGACCAAGTGACAACAAAATTCTCATCCTATTTTCCCTTCTTCTTGTCCAACCCACCTCAAAATCCACCCTGATTCACATTTCAAAATACTGCCTACATCAGTCAGCCTAAGTTGAGTTTTGCTTCGGTGACATAATAGCTCAAAATCTCAGAAGCTTAAAATGAAATTTTATTTCTTGCTCTTGCAATGCCACTGTAGGCCAGGGAACTCTCTGAAATAGGTATCCTCCCTGTAATGGTGCAGCAAGAGAATCTGCTTTCGTCTCGTGTTACCTCCATAGAATTACATGCTTTCGTAATCACTGAGGAAGAAAGCATGTTCTAGCAAGGAATAATTCTTAAATGCTTTCACCAGAATTGACACATCAATTTTTTTTTTTTTTTTGCCAGAATTAATCACATGGTCCTTCCTAACTTCAGGGATGAGGAATTATCATTCTCCACATGCCAGAGGTAGGAAAAAAGTAGATATTGGTGAACATTCGTAATGTTGATCTCACAACCCACTTCCCAAAGCACCCTTGTCTGCAGTCACACCTACAAAAGTCAAAAAGCAGAGAGCCCTATTAGTAGGGATCATTTCCCAGTATCTTGCTGCTACAATCTGGATACTACAGCCTCAGAACTGTGGTAAATATACTCCATTAGGGATGGGAAGATGCACAATTTTGTGCATCTTTTTGTACTGCTCAACTCTGCAAAGAGGCAATGTACTCTAATGATCAAGATTCTGGGGTCAGACAGCTTGCACTTGAATCCCAGCTCTGACACTTATTACCAGTATGACCTTGGAAAAGTTAACTTCTCCTTACCTCAGTTTTCTAATCTGCAATGTGGAGCTAGTAATAGTGCTTGACTCATGGGTTTGTGTGAAGATGAATTGCATTAATTCCTATGAAGCCCTGGTACTGAGTGAGTGCTATAGAAATGTTTTCTGTGACTGTGATGCTTTACAGTCTGCAAGGGGTACTCACGACCATTGGCCCACTTGGTCATTATAATTTATCTAAGGAACAAGCCCGCCCCATCTCCTGCATCTTCCTCCCAATCCCAGACAGAGCCCAGAGACGAGAGAAGGATGTTGATTTGTTTAAAGCCTGAAGAAGGACATTAGAAACTAAATTTGGGGAAAACAAATGGCTCTGCATATGAAAATGAGACGATTTTGAAGGAATGTGGCAGAAACAGTCATACCTGCCTAATTGTCCGTATGCCCCCTATGTTTCTCAACCCCCTTGTATATTGAGTGGCCTCATAGCTAACTAAAACCAATGAGTTGTGAGCAGAAGGAACATAGCAACCTCTGGGACACAAGACTTGGTTGCTGCACTCTCCTCTCCCATCACAAAAACTGGGGAGATCCCATGTTAAGAAGGTGAAGCCTGGATTGCTGAGTTATACCTAGAAGAAGGCCATCCTGAAGACCTACAGTGGAATTGCATTTGTGAGCACTTTTGTTGAGTTAATCCATGATATTTTGGAGTTTTTTGTTACTATAGCATATCCTAGCCTAACCTGACTAATACAAAGGGGGTTTGTTCCTGAAAGAAAACAGCAAAGAACAGAGAAGATGTTCTTCTTCTGGCCAAGCCAACTGGGGTGGCTGGAAGTCTCTTAAAAAAAATAAATAATTTATAAAATGTTTAAGCTGTTTTGCATTGCTTTGATGTTAATGTCCTTTATCTCTCCTTTTCTGTTTCTATTTCATTCTGTTTTGTGTTTTATTTTGTAAGGTTTTGCACAGGGACAACAATTAAAGAAACAGACAACTCTGCATTTAACACCAGAAGACAACAGCATGGAATCCTGAGGTAGAAAGTTGGTGCTACACATGCTTATGATAATGTAATAATACATTCTCTCCAGATAGCTTAGAGGTACACAAAGCTTTCCATAGGTTATTCAAATCAATAATAGTCACTCTGATTATATCTTACAAGGTAGACTGACCCTAGATCATAAAAACCTGGGTAACAGATGAACAGTATTTAATATCAACTCACATTTACAGATGAAAGAAAAACAAACAAGATCCCAACAGACCAAGTAGTTTTCCCAAAGTCACACAGAAAAGAATGGGGTGAACTTGGGTCCAAAACTCAGATCTTTTGCACCTAATTCAATAAAATGCTCTAGTATACATATGTTGGCCATTCTCAGTAGACTCAAGGTCAACGATGATCACCATGTTGCTAAATCCAAAGGTAAATTCTCAGCCCTTATGGGTTTGACATATCTGCAGCCTTTGGGGCAATTGATTATTCCCTCTTCTTTAGAAAATTTTCTTCATTTGGCTTCCAGGACACAACGCTCTTTGTTTTCCTCCTACATTACTGGTTGCAACTTTTCAATCTCCTTTGCTGAGTCCTCCTCCTTTTCTCAATCTCAGTGGGAAGGTGCTTCAAAGTTCAGTCCTTGGACCCTTTTTCTCATCTCTGTGTATTCACTCCATTGATGAGTACATCTAGTTTCACAGCTTTAAATTCCATCTGTATGCTGATAAACTCAACAAATTTATAACTCCAGCCAGGACCTCTCCCTTGAACTTCAGAACCATATATCCAACCACTTACCTGGGATGCCATTTGCCTGTCTAATGGGCATTCACACATTTAATGTACCCCAGACTGAGCTCTAACCTTCATCTCTCATCCAACCTACTCCTGCACAGGTTTCTATATCTCAGTCAACTGCACTTCAATCCTTACTTTACCCAGCCCCCAAATTTGGAAACACCCCAACTATTCTCTTTCTCTCTCATCCACATCCAGCCTGGTAGTCAACCCTGATGGCCCTTCAGCAGCTCTAAAGAGCATGGCAGCAGCCATTGTGACCTAAAAATTATCTTGCTCATCTGTATTCTTGTGTTAGCCTCTTCATTGGTCTCCCTGAGTCACCCTCTTCAAGTCTTTGCTCAAATGTCACCTTCAATGTGAAGCTTTCCTTAACCACCAAATTTTAAACTGATCAACCCCCTTTCCACTGACACTCCATAGGCCCCTTGTTCCAGAACTTAGAATATTTTATCATGTTGCACAGCTCATTTAACTGTTTAATTGTATTCCATCTCCTTCCTAGAGCTCCTATGTGAGCTCTAGAAGGGATTTTTTTAAAACTACATCACCACGGCACAGAGAAGATACTCTATAACTTTTTGTTGAATGAGTGAATAGACAACCCTCAAGTATTCCCCAGCCTGACACCCCTAACCCTCTACTCTCAACTTCTAGTTACTATCTGGTTGTTGAATTTCTTGGTTTTCCTCACCCCTCAGATGTTTCACCTGATGTCCTGTGAGACAGTGTGCCTGGCTACTATGTTCCCTCCTTTGCTTCTTTTTTTTTTTAAATAAATGATTTTTTATTTAAGCCACTGAGGTTTTTTTGTTTGTTTGCTTTGTTTTATTTATTTATATATATTTTTGGCTGCATTGGGTCTTTGTTGCTGCACGTGGGCTTTCTCTTATTGTGTTGAGTGGGGGCAACACTTCGTTGTGGTGTGCGGGCTTCTCATTGCGGTGGCTTCTCTTTGCAGAGCGCGGGCTCTAGGCACATGGGCTTCAGTAGTTGTGGCGCATGGGCTTAGTTGCTCCACAGCGTGTGGGATCTTCCCAGACCAGGGATTGAACCCATGTCCCCTGCATTGGCAGGCAGAGTCTTAACCACTTCACCACCAGGGATGTCCCTTCCTTTGCTTCTTAAACAGCCTTCCAGGCTCCTGTGGCAACAAAAAGAAAAAAGTTTTGCCCCCTCACCAGGATCATTCTCTGCTTCTCTGAAATGGATTGGAAACCTCATGGTCCAGCTAATTGTTTTCCTTTGTCATGACATTTCTCCTGACTATGCCAACCCCTATTGACCTCCCCCATTTCTGAATGATTTGGAGGCATGTTTGATAGTAATAATAAATATTTACATGATTAAATGTTGTGACAATAATATTAAGGAGATATTATTCATACCCATTTTACCCACAAGGAGGCCCAGAGAAGTTAGACTACTTATCCAAGTTACAAAGAGTAAAAATTCAAATGCAGGCAGGTCTAAATTCAAATCTTGTGTCCTGAAGTCTTTCACACTTACTGTGAGAACCAAAGTTAAATTCTTGGCCCTTTCTAATTATTTCCTGAAGGTGAGACCCAAGTTCCCTAGTGGCTCAAGTACAAGAACTGTCATACTCCTGGTCTGTTAATCTGAAACCTCTATGGGGCCCAGCACATTCATGGCTTAATGGAGACTTTTTGCCAAATTCACCAGATTTGGTGACTTTTGCTTGGGTAGGAGAGGAAACAGGACAACTTTCAGATCCATTACACAAAGAAAGAACACCCTGGTGGGAAAGTGCCCCATGAGGGAGCCAGGCAATAAGCCTCTTGCTCTCTTCCCATCCTGCTTCACTCCTGCACTTGGCGGAAAACAAAATGGCACAGAGCTGTTCATTACTATAGGAAGAGAAAAGATAGGTATGCTTGCTCATTTTCCAACCAAATGATTTTCTGCTCCTTAAGTGACCTTTTCAGGCATTATTATGAGGGTCTCAGACACCTCTGGAATCAGCTGATACAAATTCATCCATCCACCTACCACCCACTGACCAATGTTTGTTTATTGATGCCTACCTGCGTACTCAATCCCAGGGGAGATACAAAATTTCTTCTTTGTGTTACCAGATTACAAATAAGCTGGTGCAAGTGACAAGTCAGAGAGCAAGATAAGTTACTGTCTCCATGCACTGTGTTTTACAGTTTATAAAGCATGTTCTCATACATCTTATCTTAACTTTAACATCTCCTGGCTGCAGACACTGTATCAATGAAGAGCTCGGTCCAAGATCATAGAGTAAGTATGCAGATATTCAAAGTTCAAACCCAGTTTTCAGACTCTAAGTCCAGTGCTCTTTGCACCAATCCAATTACATGGATCCAATTACACACCAGCCAATTACATCCTAATCCCTACCTAAGTGATAGAAAATAGGTGGAGTCTGCTCTGATCTCCTTCAGGAAAGCCGACACTCAACCACAAGCTGGGAATGCTCTTACTTATCACTGAGGGCTGCCACCTTGCCTTGGACATGGTTGTAATCCCTAGAAGACAGAGAAAACTCCTGTAAGGAGCAATGCTCAGCAGTACTCTCCCTTAGCCACGAAGTCTTCCCCAGCTGCTCCAGCCACACACACCTGACTCCTCTCCAAACCAAGTACAAATTTAGTGCTCAATAACCATGTGCTGGTTGAGGGAATATGGACCAAGTGTGACTGTGGGCTACAGCATCTCTTACGGTCATGATCTCTATCCAAACTTCTTCCCTTTATGATCTCATCCCTCCTCTTGACTGTGGGACACAGGCCAGCCTTTGGAATAAGAGGTGGTTCTGGCATGTTTGTGTCTATGGGCATTCGATGTCTTTCAGTGGCCAGGAGAATCAACCACAGACTCTTCAAACATAACTTCCAACTTTGCTTCTCTAACTTCCAACTTCGTGATAAAATGGAAAATCCTACACCCCCTTGCTGGCCAGAGTGCCAGTCCTTCCACCCCGAAACCATCTCTCCGTCCTTGATGTCAACTGTCAATATCTCAAACCAGGGCTTGGGACTTTGCCACATGGGATGCCTTTGGTTAGTGACTCAACACAGCGTGGTTTGGGTGGATTTAGTGCAATCTATAAGGATTGCAGAGAGCTGTTTAGGGAGGGTAAAGTGCCTGCCCCCAGTCAGGCAGACAGTCCACACCCAGTCAAGAAGAAAGCTAAAAGAGTCACCACTCCCACTGCATGTTCTAACCACTAGACTGAGCTCCCGTTGCTTGACAAAAATGATTTGCTTTTAATTAAAATAGGAGCATAAATTATTTTTATCCCTGTATTATTGGGTGGTAAGTAAATTCACAGTAACTCACTGGATTTTTAAAAATCTATTTTAAATATAAACACACTGCCATATTTTCTGTGGGTTTGAAAGCTTATGTTAAGTTTGCAAATAAGTCAACTCCATAAAGATAACATCTTTCCCTAAAAAATGTGTTGCAATCTAATAGCATGCTATGGAAAATTAACATCTTATTAACAACATACATGAACCATCCCTCAGTTGAAAAGGTGCAGAGTCGACCTGTGTTCCTTACTGGCCCCCGAGCCCAGGTTGACTGACATGGCAGCCTCCAAACTGTCTCCCTCCTCTGGGGGTGTTCTCTGCACCCCTCACAGGACTGTTATTTTATTTTGAGTGGTGCCAAACTTTATTTTTGAACTTACCTTGTTACATGTCTGACAGGTGCCGTATTCACAGAGGGACCTGTATCACTTTGGTCCACTCTGAAAAGACGCATGTCAGATAGGGCTGCATGGAGATGTGCCCAGCTGTCTGTCTGAGCACCAAGGATCCAGGTAAACCACTGTAAGGACATTAACAGACAGACCTCAGACGTCTACAGACCCCCTCTTGGTGATGGAGACAAAGCACCAGACTTCCTATCCATTCCATGGAAAATAAAAGCCCAAGGCCACATAGGGCCAGACATCAATTTTAGACATAATGAAAGTTGCCTTCTAGCATCCTCTCTTTTTTTTTTTGTAGTAAACATTTTACTTTATTTTTTAAGCCTTTTTCTATCCTCTTCTGCCCCCTCTGTATCTACCTCTCCCTAAAGAGTGGTTTATTTGCCCAGCAGACTAACGAAGGACCCCAGCTTCCTATTGTGTCTCCATGACCAATGTTTTCAGCATCTTTCTTGGACATGAGCTTTTAAGGGGGCTCAGCTGGCACCACACCCAAGCCCGCCTTGACCTTGCTTCTCTCCCCCACCTCCCTAGACCACTGTTCTTCAAGATTTTACCAAAATAAGTCTTATGTAAATAGGAAAAGGGAAATGCTGTCAAAACCTGCATGAGTTGTTTAAATACCATGAATAAGAACCAGTAACAATAGGCACATCAATGAAGATGTGTTTCCTTCAGACTTGGCCATGTGCCACCCAACGCGAGTCCCCCAGAAAACGCCACTCGGCAAACGAGGGAGCTTGGTTCCCCCGCCCCTTCGCAACACCCCCTCCCCAGGAAAACATTTTTGACAAGCGACTCACCCAGCTTTCCCACAGCTTTCCTTTCATTTGCATACTCATTAGAATAATGTGATTTCGCAAAGTGGGAATGTGTAAGTCCTCACCACGTGGAGAAAACCCTGAACCCCAGATTCCAGATGCTGGTCTGCCTATTAGGGTTCAGGGCAGCCGAGAGGAGCCCGGCCTAGGTTGGGCACTCGGCGCCAGCCACCCTCTGAGGACGCAAACAGTGACTTCCTAACAAAGGATCATCGGGACATTTTATGAAAATCTTCAGAATTGACCCTAAGCAGAAAGGAGGTTTCAAAACGAAAGCAATGCCTTTTTTATTAATGAGCCCTGGCATCAGAAAAGGGGAAAACAAAATGATTTCACAGAGAATAGGAGATCATGCATTTTGCTTTCTCCTACTCCTACTTTGTTTTCTTGCAAATGCTTGCCCCTGATTTAAAATGTCCACATGCCAACTTTTAAAAGTGCTATAATGAAATCATTTTCTCTAAGTTATTCCAGGGCATGACTTTCCAAATAACACTCGTAGTGCACCCACTGTTGTTTTTTTTTCCCATTGTTGTTGTTGTTAATGTACACTTACTGAATGATATCTTGCAAATACTTTTTGGTCACTTAAAAGCAAGGAATAAACAATTGCAAACTGTGTTTTCCCACATCATAAGCTGGTTTTGATTCCCCTACTTTCATGGGTAGGGTTTCTTTTATTTCCTGAAAAACTGGAAAAGCTTAAGAAGCCAAAACACATTGCAAATCAAATCATCCAGTATTTGCTTAGCTGGTCTTTACTTCAAATGAGGAAAGAAACGTTTTATTCATGGTAAAGATATATAATAAACATTTCAGAACCATTTCAAGACACAGTCAGAGTTGAGAGTAGGGGACTGAAAAGGGAAATGGGGCAAAATATCAATTTTAAATGATTTTCAAATGAGTTGAACACCAGAGTTTCTTCTGGGCCGTACGTTCTAGCCCAGTCCTTGGGAACCACATCCCCTGCGTTAGACAAGTCTAAAAGAGAGAAGAAAAGTGAATTCATCAAATGTTCCCATGCAACAGGGGAGGGAAGCAGGAGAAGCCTGGGCAGAGGAGAAATGAGGGGACAAGGAAAGAAAAAGGGAAAGAACACAACGTGCAGGTTTACACCCCGGTCCCAGGTCACCTGTCTGAGGATGCTAAATGTTTTTCCAACGCCGTGTGGTTTGAATTTTTTAAGATTCTATGAGCATATCGCATTTCATAAAGCATTTCATAAACATAAGAATGACATTTCAATTTTTCCATATAAATGGCAAA